>NC_060207.1:231607500-231715000 GCF_021130785.1 Homalodisca vitripennis
GGGTGTGGGGGGGGTGGGGGGGGGTGGTGGGGTGTTTGGGGGGGGTGGTTGTGTGGGTGGTGGGGGTTGTGTGTGTTGGGGTGTGGTTGTGGGGTTGGGTGGGTGTGGTGGGTGGTTGGGGGTTGGTTGTGTTGGGTTTGGGGTGGGGTGGGGGTTGTGGTGTGTGGGGGTTTGGTGGGGTTGTGGTTTGGTGGGTTGGTGTGTTGGGGGGTGTGGTTTGGGGGGTTGGGTTGTGGTGGGGTGGTGGGGTGGGTGGGTGGTTGGTTGGGGGTGGGGTGTTTTGGGTGTGGGTTGGTTGGGTGTGGGTTGTGGTTGTTGGTGGGTGGGGTGTTGGGGGTTGGTTTGGGTGTGTGGTGTGGGTGTGTGGGGTTGGGGGTTTGGGTGGGTGGGTGGTGGTGGGTTGTTGGGTGGTGGGGGGGTGGTGTGTGTTGTGGTGGGTTGGGGTGGGGGGGTTGTGGTGGGTGTTTTGGGGGTGGGGTTGGTTGTGGTTGGGGTGTGGTGGGTGGTGGGGTTGGTGGGTTGTGGGGGGTGTGGGTGGTGTTGTTTGGTTGGGGTTGGTGGGTTGTTGGGTGGGTTGTTGTGTGTTGGTGGTGGGGTGTGGTGGGGTGGTTGGGGGGTGGTTTGGGGGGGTGTGGGTGGGGTGTGTGGTTGTGGGGGGGGTTGTTGTGGGGGGGTTGGGGTTTGGTGGTTGTTGTGGGGTTGGGGGTGTGTGGGGGTGTGGTGGGGGGTGTTGGTTGGGGGGGGTGGGTTGGTGGTGGGTTGTGGTTGTTTGTGTGGTTGGGGGTGTGGGTTGGGTTGTGTGGGGGTGTTGTGGGGGGGTTGTGGGTGGGGGGGGGGTGGTTGGTGGTTGGGGGGGGTGTGTGGGGGGTGGTGGGGGGGTGGGTGGGTGGGTTGGTGGGGGGGGGTGGGTGGGGTTGGTGGTGGTTTGGGTGTGGTGTTGTGGGTTGGGGGGTGTGGGGTGGGGGGTGGTTGGTGGGTGGTTGGGTGGGGGGGTGGGGGGTGGGTGGGGGGGGTGTGGGTGGTGTGGTGGGTGTGGGGGGGGGGGTGTGGTGGGGGGGGGGGTGTGGTTGTGGGGGGGTGGGGGGGGTGGTGGTGTTGGGTTTGGGGTGGGGGGTGTGGGGGGGTTGGTGGTGGTGTTGGGGGGTGGTGGGTGGGGTTTGGTGGTGGGTGGGTTGGTTTTGTGGGGGGGGGGGTGGTGGGTTTTGTGGGGTTGTGTGGGGTGGGTGGTTGGTGTGTGGGTTGGTGGGGGGTGGGGGGGGGGGGTGTTGGTGGGGGGTGGGGTTGGGGTGGGGGGTTGGTGGTTGTGGGTGTGGTGGTGGGTGGGGTGGTTGGTGGGTGTGGGGGTGGGGGTGTGGGGGGTGGGTTGGGGGGGGGGGTGGGGGTGTGGTTGGGGTGGGGTGGTGTGTTTGGGGGGGGGGGGGGTGGGGGTGGTGGTGGGGGTTGGGGTGTGGTGGGTGTGTGGGTGGGGGGGGGGGGGGTTGGGGTGGTGTGGTTGTTGTTGGGTGTGGGTTGGTGGTGGGGGGGGGGGTTGGGTTTGGGTGTTTTTGTTTGGGGGGGGGGGGGGGGGTTTGTGGGGGGGGGTTTTTTGTGGGGGGGGGGGGGGGGGGGGGGGGGGGGGGGTTTGGGGGTTGGGGTGGGGGGGGGGTTTTGGGTGTGGTGGTGGGTGGGTTTGGTGGGGTGGGGGGGGGGTTTGGGTGTGGGGGTTGTGAGTATGAGGTGATATGATCATGTTTTCGTAAATCAAACAAAAATCTAATGCAACGACTTTGGGTTCTCTGGCGTTTGTTGCTTAATACCATAGTCATGACGTCATTAACTACGGAGTTAAAGAAGTGAAAGTAAGAAATAAAAGTGTTTTCTATAGTAACAGTTAAATATTGAGCATTAAAAAACGTTACATTTTCCTCAATGGATGCATTGCAAAAAAGTTCTTTTACAAGTACCTGCTACATGCTCAAAACCGGTACTATCGTAAAGTTAATAGTAAATCCAAAAACTCCAAACACTACTGCAGTACAGTATCGATATTCTATTTACAGTAGGCTACTTATCTGTACATTTTTATAATGTATTCTGTACATTTGTACTATATCTGGGTGACACACTGGTAGTCATATTGTTTTCTGTAAAACATCGTTTCCATCAAGTTCTGAGAGGGTGGTTTTTAACGATGGAATGGTTGTAAAAGTAACAGTGTTTTATATTTGCCATTGTTCGATGATTTTTAGTCACACTGAATGTATCTGAGTTACATTGTCCGAAAACTCTCAGTTACATTTAAAGTACGATGATAACACACAAATTTCTAACTACATTAAGGCAAGGAAATGTAAAATTATCTTATACCTCACAAAGCTGTATACATCGAGACAATAGAATGATGTCATTTCAGAGCAATTAAAATTGTCGTCTACGGCAATGCAGAGAGCTGATGATTACAATCTTCCACTCAGTTACCCTTACTTACTTGTACTATTACCACATAAATATTAGTAAATTAAGCTTAAGTTTACTTATAAAAGTCGGGACTTTAAAACTATTCCCTAGATGGAACATAGGAACATATTGACCAGAGTTGTGTAAACTAAAGCTCTGCTTTTCACTACGTTCCTAAACAAATAATTCCTGGAATAAATGTACACTCCCTTAGAAGTTACATGTTCTTTATCATTTAGGGTTGTGGTGTAAACCGATATTGTCAAAAGAGCCACCCACTTACATCATAATTATGATAATGATTCTCAGTTTAATCTAGCAGACTACTTCCCAGAAAAGGTCAATTAATTGCCAGTAACGAAATGTAACCAATAGAGAAATCGAGGACAAAGTAAATAAAAATTATTATTTGCTCTTCTCATGAATAAATCGAAACAGGACATATTATTATGCGCGGTTTTAATGTTTCGTTTTTTATACTTAATCTTTTAATGCTTGCTGATATAGTACGACTTTGTATTTCATTATTTATTGTCTGAGCGTTAGCGAAGCCTATCACTCGAGGGACTTTAAACATTCCATTTCTATCTGTCTATCTGTATTTCTGTACACCGAACATATTCAGAATAATAATAATAAATTAAATTAATTTAATTACTTTATAATTTTTGTACTTTGTTTGCCTATTACAAAGAGTTGTGGCTAAATTTATTGTTTGTGTGTCTGTCTCTTTGTGTCTATATTCAGCTGAACATATCCAGAACGATTCGAGGTATGAACTTGAAATTTTTTATGTAACATCGTTTCCTACGTATACAACAATGAGTTCGATGAAGGTGCATGTCTATTAATAATATTTGACTAAACATCATTGAACTCAGCAATTCAGTAAGCCAGCATATTTTACATTCCATTTGTCTAAAGTATGTAAAATTTCTTATCTATTTGACATTATATATCTAAAATCAAATGAACTTTAGACTTTGCACTTTGAAATTTTAAATGCCACTTCAGCGAAGAATCTTACGCGTGGTGTAGCCCATCATACCTTGAAACCGGATAAAAAAGGAAAACGAATTTCAAGATGGACATCTTATAACACGTTCTATTTTTATTCTTGATATGGAACTCTAAAGTAATCATAACATATTTCTGTAGTTCTCACATAAACATCGTATTAAACTGTGCATCAATTTCCTTCGGTAACAAATGCTCATCAGTAATAATTTATTGATTCTACGTATACAATAAAGCCCATTCATAATATTACAATAATATCAGAATGTTCCGTGTCCTCGGATTGAGAATGACACGATATGACCAGTTGAGCCCGGATAGTCAGTGCCTGTATGTGTTTGTTGGTTAACAGGTTTCGTGACATTATTAATATCACGTTTATTGATATGGTAAACAAATATTATGCTTGCTTTGAGTATGTATTGCCTTATTTTATTTTTGGATCATTGCAGTATTTGCATACTGATTTTTATGTGTTAGTCTTCAATTATAAAATATTTTTATTAAAACGTTTGAAATCAGTACATTAATTTAAAATTGAATTCAACAGCTTATGCTGTAATCATACAAATGGTAATGCAATATTTTCAATGCGTAACATCTGAACATATATCTAGAAGGCAACCGCACACCCTGTATAAGCTATTACTCCTCTTGATGTTATTTTTAATAAATTATGTATGAGTATAAGTGCTTGAGTTGACGCTGTTTTCATCATGTGGGGTTTCTTTTATTTCACGCAATATTTTATAAGTTTGGATTTAACTTTTTACCACCCAGCGACAAAAGAGCCATAAATCTCGAGTAAATTCAGGCCAAAGGAATCACTAAAGTTCCGTGCTCGGTTGCCAAGACACTCTATACGTTGTGCGAGACGAAGCAATTTTGCATTGTGATGGAATATCCCTATGTTTTTTTTGCCCTTTGACAGTGGTAAAAAAACGTTTTCTGAGATAAAAACATTTAGATGGAACTATTATTTAATAATTTTCATGTTTCCAAGTATTAATCTCCTACAGACTCATTGATATCTTCGATATACTTGGCTGTGGTACGTGGTGTAAATATATTGTACGCCATGTTTATGACCTTTTTACTTACCAGTAACAAACTCATGACGGATGTCTACTTTAGTTTCCATGAACCCAGGAATTTGGAAATTTCCACGTTTTTAAGTATATACATCCTGATAGTCTGTAATCGTACAATAATACACCAATTTTTAAGAAATACAACCTTTATAGCCTCGATTATACTAACTAGTGTTTACTACAGTCAACCAGCTAGAAGTCCACCTCGAACCTAGAAGCCCAGGGCCTAAAAATTCATTTTTTTCTAACACGCTCTTTGATTGATACTTAATTCCGTTGATGTAGAAAACTGATTTATATGCTTCCATCAAAACATGCTTTAAGCGTTTGATCTATGGAAAATTTCATGTGTTCTTAAAAATTACTACTCGTGATAAATTTCGGCTTTTAGGAGCTCATGAAATTGTGTAACTTCCGTTGTATGGAATGTTGTAGTCACTAAAAATCTAAAGTTTTTAATGAGCTCTTAACCAACATCTGAGAAATTTTAACTTTTAGAAAAGTTCAAGGTTCTCAGCATGTAGGAAGTTTTGAGCTAATGGCATTTGCGATCTTTCAACAACTCAGGACGTAATGACATGCTTTGCCTATTGGAACATTCAGCCTCTGAGTATCCTAAGACGGGTACCTTCTGTGTATCTATGGCCGATGTGTACCTCTAGTTGCACACAGTCCTTGGAAATATATTTCTATAAGGTTTAATGAAATTGCACCTTTTGGCCTCTGGAAGCAGACAAGAGGAGATTTCATAGGTCCTGTCTATTCATAGGTCCTGTATAAATCCTGCCTGTCATAGATTTTAGTCTTTGGAAGCCAAACGAGTTTAGAAACTTCTTGCAGCATCATAAAGCTTTCGGCTTATTGGAACTGTACTAATTGCAGCTTCTGGAAAACCCTGGGTTCCAGAGGGTTATTAATTGTTATTTAGCTTAGAAAGATGAAAATTTATTCCCTGGATCTGTTCACAAAACGGTACTATACCTCGATTACTGTATTCAGGAACCCTCACCAGGTATCTCAAATCTCACTCTAACAATTACTCTTATAGGGATACTAGAATAGAAATTCCCCACTAGAAAATTTGCGTATTGGTATCAATATTTTCAGCTGCGGTTTTCTTTTATATTTGCAAAATATCTCGCAAACTGTATGGTGAACCATAAAATCAAACATGATTTTATTAAAACTGCACTTGAATAAATAATATGACACAATCCTTAAATACATAGGTTGGAGAGCTGAAATTATCAGACAAAGCAAACTATAAAAACTCATGAATTAAACTAAATGAATGCAGTTTATTAACACGTACTGTATATGTATATTTAATTTCGTCAGTAATAAATATTTTATTTATCCTTCCTAAAGAATAAAGTAATTTTATGTTGGTATTTATAAATCAAATGCATTATTTTACCACTCGTCCGCCAACAAACTAGACAATACTAAGCATGTGATAATCCAATATTTATATTATTGTTCCCTGGAAAGTCTAAACAATTATTTTTTAATTATACCCATATTTCCAAATATTTAGATAACTATTTCAGGATACAACCTTAAAATATGCAATACTAACCTTAAATTAAATATTTGTTTCGTTAAATGAATACTTGAAACTAATATAAAACTCAAAGATATAATTCTTTGAACCAAGATCTTTTTTCATACAAAAGAATTGGGTACCACCTGTGGCAGACTTTCCACATATTATATCATAAAATCACCCAAATCATCACACTTTCCTTATATCAAATGATCACAACTAGCAGAGCCCAATGAAGAACCAAGTGAGATTCCCATTTTAACATCGTAAGTACATTTCTACACGTAATTTCTACATCGAGGTAATTTATACACGAAGAACGAAGATTACTTCCTACCCACGGGATCTCTTTAGAAAAACTACATTTGCTCACAACAGCATTATTATATAGGTAATATTACCACTTCCATAAAAACATTAAAAGTGTAAGTCAAGACAAAGTTATAGAATATAACTTCTTCGTTAAGGAAAACTATAGGTACCTGCAGTGTTCAGAAACCCAATTGGTCCATCTTTCTCCCAAAGAATATTCCTTCACGATGTCAAATGTTTATGACCTCGACTAGAATCACTAGCCCTGACCTATTCAATTGAAAAGGTAATTAGAACAAAGAGCTTGTTGACAAATTTAAAGTTGTATACTTCGTAAAAAGCTTTATATAACTGCTTAAGTTGTTGGCAATGTTTGAAATAGCAATAAAATGTTTTTCATAGCCTTAAATTGGAAATACATTCTTCCCGCATCGTTTGAAATTGTTTATACTTCCATCAATAACCTGAAAGTGTGCTCAAGTTTAGACTTGACTATGATCCTGCGCTCAGTGAAAAAAGTATAGAATAAAAGAGGAGTATAAAAGGTTAAACCGATATAATTGCTCCTGTAGTTCAATATTTTTCAGATGAACTGATAGAACTATGTGTTATACCTTTTGTAACCATAACGATGGCAAATTTCTAAAATCCTGTTACCCTGTCAAACCTTCCATCGTCAAAGACAAACTTTAAACAATGACTCGATTTACGTATGATTATCATGATTAAAACACATTTCAAATAACTCTGGCAATTCCTCCCTGAGCGGCAATACTGACTGTTTGAAGGTTATATCAGCCTGATGAGACATTCTGAAACCGTACACATTTAAGAGGATATTACTGCAATTACAATGGAGTCAAACATGTGATGTTACGGCGATTAAGATTGTATCAAATGGCAATATGTCTAGCTCCTGGATTGTTCCTGTTCTTGATCCAACAACTATCATTTAACTAGTCTTATCCAATATAAAATTGATGACCTACAAGTATCATTACGTAATTAGATGTAAAATAATGCAATACTTGTTGAAAAAAGTGGAATATTTATATTTGATTTTTTACATTTGAGCATAATTAATTATTAGTCCTCATAACAATTATTATTTTTTCAGTTTTGTGGTTATGTCATTGGTAAGCATATGCATCTCTCCTTCATACATTTATCTATTGACTGGCTTTCACTGTGGTAAATGATATGGTTAATAAAACTGCACAAATAATGGTATAATATATTCACTTCTTGATATGATGAAGCTTACTCTGCTGCATTATTCAATATTTGAGACTGTGTCTCTTAAGATAGAAGAAAAGTCCTTGAATATCGCAAATGAGTAGGGAACGCCAGTGCAAAAACTAAAACGTTAATGGAGGGATCGTTATCATGGAACCATATTTGTATCATGGAACCTGTGATGTCAGAAATGTAAATACTTTAAAAGCTATTTATCTAAAATGAAGGATGACCAATGCTTTCATCCTTATCTGGGCTATTAGCTTGGCAATATTTATTGGCAAAATTCATATTCAATGATATAAGCTAACATCTAACACAAGTTATTTATTAAGACAAGTTATCCTAAATTAAGATTAAAGTACAACTAATTGAATAAGATGTGAAAATCATTTATCATTTTATAAATTTAAAAAATGTATACATTTAACTTACTACTCCACCTGACTATGGTATTCCTCAGTTCTAAATGTATAGTGAATATTAGAAGTGTGAATGAATTTTATTTGCATTAATCCTTAAAATACATTAATGGTGATAGAAAGAACACAAACTCATATTACTAACTAGATTAAAGTCAACTAACTATAGTGATCTAAAAAACCAAACAGTAATTTGTAAGGATGAATGTTTTCTCGTTTAAAAACTCTTCTGTAGAATAATGTGCTTTTTCATAGCAGGTGTTTTATTGAAACATTACTGAGTTATAAATCTTTTAGGTATAAAACTTTTATATTATATACCCTTGATCATAAAATGATTATAGAACGTGCATGATGTCGATTCTATGCTAGTTTTGATGTTGGCTATTATATTCCTCCATTTAAAAATATATATTAATATGTTTAAATTACTGCGTTAAAAAAACAATCAAGGTTTAGTAAGGATTTTTCAATTACTATAGAAGACTTATATAAATTTTTGTTATAGTCCAACTGAAACGTAGAGATGATAATTCTCTACTTCATATAATAATAATAATAATAATAACAATAATAATAATACTAATTTATTTTCCATTCGTTAATTTACATGTATATACATAAAATTTCCTTGGAAATAACTGACCACATTAGCAAGTGTGTTTGGTTAGTGTGAATTATTTAATATAAACAAATTTACAACGATAACCTTAAACTAATATAAATACATAGTAAACAAATTATAAATAAGTCAATTCTTGATACATTCAAAGACACTGTCAGCGGCGCTTGGTCTACTTAAAATACATTATATACATATAGATAATATTCCTATAATAGGTGGTACTGAAGTTCAACTTTTATGTTCAACATCTCTCACATAGTATAGGTACTTACATTTAAAATTTTAGAAGGAAAAAAAAACCACAAACAGACGAGAAATAATATTAAAGATTATTAGATTGCGCAGGATTTCCCTCAAAAACCCGCGCATCTCTTAAGCTATCACAAAATACACTTAAATATTTAACTACTAAATTAAGTGCTTAAGATCCGACATAGCAGATGACTCAGAAACTCACCTAATACTTTCTAGAAGTCAAAGTAGTAGGTGTCATCTACATTATACTTATACAAGCTACTATTAGTAAAACTTAGGATATAGTAAGTGAAATAAAGCTAATATATTTACCAAGGTAACAGATAGTTTAACAACTTTGTAAACAAGAAAGTAATTACTTAGAATCAGTAATAAACATTGAATCGATTTTAGGTTCAGATACGCTTCAATTCGGCAACTTTAAATTGAAATATTGATTTTGAGAAAACCAACAACTTCGGCTGATTGGTTCGTATCAATTTATCTTTCTACAAAGACCATTAACTTTTCATTCCACCTTGTACAAGAAAGTTATATCTGACAAGTAACAACATTCTCGGCAAGTGAACTCAATTACTTCGTAGTGTAATAGTTATAAAATGTAAGATATTATTATTGGATGAAGGTTATGTTTGATTTTTAACAATTATCATATTGTTTAAAATGTTCTAAATTGAAATATTATACGGTACTATATCTACCGTTAGAGAACGTAAATTGCCATCGTAATGAAAGGAAAATGTGGATGTTATTTATCTCACTTTATAAATTAAAAAACTTGAAAAAAGAACTGTCAGGAAATTATACATATAAGATTGATAAAGATTAGAATTTTCTTAGAAATCTACCTAAAAAGTGAGACGAAACAGATCACAATATATTAATTTATAGGAATAAACCATTTCTGTTTTAGTTAAACATTTTTATAAATACACATATTATAATTGAAAATTACTCATGAAAATATAGAAATGATTTATTATAGTTCTGAAATAACAACGATTACTGATGTCAATACCAAACGTCAATGATGGTAAGAGTACACCACAACATTGCTTTAGAGATGTCCTGCGACAGACAGGACAAGACAGACAGACAGACAATACATAAAAGAAAATTGCACGTCCCCCCAGCATAGAAAAAATTAATTTATAGTGTGATAGGCTTCAGTAATAATCAGAAACGTTCTATGGTTCAACATCCACAGTCATATCATTCTTGTTTGTGTGGAATCGAAGTTTCATACAAAATTGAAAGTCTATAAATGAAATATTTAGCGATATATATATATATATATATATATATATATATATATATATCTCACTTTATAAACTAAAAAACTTGAAAAAATCATATAATATAATTTCATACACTTTATTGTTTCACACACTGAAATAGTGTGGTAGTTGCTTATACACAGTAGGTATTCATAGGAGATGGTTAGATATTATGTGTTTTTAAGTTTTACTTTAACAATTAAAAAATTTAATATTTTCATATTGCCTTTCGTACGCGAGCGTTCGGTGTTTAGCGTTCTATGCGGAAGAATGAATGCGGATACAGGTTTACATCGAAGTAGATATCTATCGCGTGGTCTATGTCGACACTTTGTTTATGGGCATTACTTCATTGTGGCATAGAGTCTTTCATTCTGAAGGCAGAACTCTCTTCAAGTTTTGGAGTAGTTGGATCTATACATCTCAATGAAAGAGACCTACAATTACAACATTAGTATGCTTATACTGCCTAGTGGCCCTAAGGATTTGCCCAGCAAGCACCCTTGCCGGTCTTCTGTTAATGTAAGTAACATCTACTACGTCATTAGACCCTCCGATGATTACTGTGATGTCATTTTTACCCGACTGCTTTGTCATGTCATAACAATTTTGTAGAACATGACTAATTGGAGCACCAGAACTGGCACATGCAAAGATATTCCAATTGTCCGCCAATACTGGACGAAGTTTGGCACTCAGTTCCTTAGCATGACTATCTCCAAAAACGTTGATACTGCCGGTCACATGAGGTAGACTGGTATGAGTTCCTATTGTATGTTCAGTAGATTTACTAAACTTAGCCTTAGACTTGATTGCTGGGAACTTCTTTTCATTCAAATATTTGGGTCTAACTTCACGACGGTTTTTCCTTTTCCGTTTTTTTTGTCTCAACAATCTCGAAGTCTGATTCTTGAATGTATTCAGAGTTTTGGGTTTCTTCTTCAGAGCGCCAAGTATTTGTTGGATGTTCTCAGTTCAGAGTGATGATACTTTAAATTATTTTTTTTGATACACTGTTTCTTTTAAATCGAATAACATGTCAAATCTTGAAATTCACACTTTTGAAGGGCTGAATAGCTGTATACAATATTTTAATATGCACAATCTAAACACTAACAATTCTAAAACCAATTATATATTTTTTTGTAACCGAATACCTGTAAACGGTCATAGGCCAACAGTGATGTTGGGAGAAGAAGAACTCAACGAAGTATATAGTACTAAATTCCTTTGCATATTTTTAGATAGAGATTTGACATGGAATGTACATTGGACAATGTGTGTAAAAAGGTCTCATCAGGCATTTATGCTTTGAGATACCTGTCAAAATTTTGTTCAAGGCAGATCATGAGAACGGCTTACTATGGGGTTGTATTTCCTTATCTGTCCTATGGCATTGCATTATGGGGCAGTTGTGGGAATGCAGTTTTTCTGAGACTTTTCAGACTACAAAAGAGAGCGCTCAGAGCGATTCTGAAATTGAAAATTAGGGACTCGTGCAGGAATAAATTTAGGGAACTTGAGTTTTTTGTCACTGCCCTGCTTATACATATTTGAGACAATAATATATAGCCGTTCGAAGTGTGTGCTGACGCAGGATAGGGACGTTCATAATTACAATACTAGAGGCCGGGAAAATTTCAGAGTTGCCCAACATAGACTAAAATCTTACGAGAGCCTACCATCTGAAGTTGGTGTAAAATTTTTGAACAAACTTCCTGATAATATAAAGAACCAGACGAACCCTTTGCATTTTAAACGATTACTTAAGCGTTATTTGATATTAAATGAGTTTTATAGCGTGAGCGAGTTTGTGGAACATACAACTTGATCGGGCATCTCTCACTGGGTGTTGACATGTCTATTCTTATGTTGACATTGTTAATTTTAGGAGTAGATCTTGTTTTTTTATTAGGTACAATTGTTTAAATAAAATAATTTTAAACATTAACATAATTTATGGATAAATCTATAGAATTACACGATAGTTATAGAGTTATGACGATTGCTATACAAATTTTGTATTTGTCTTCTGGCAATAGAGAATTGTGATTGTGATTGATTGTGATACATAACTTAGAGAAATGGTGGGAAGGTTTGATTCATTAGAACACTCTTATTGAATCAATCCTTCCCAAAAATGCTCTAAGTTATGGGTAGAACACTCGGTTACTCCACCGTGATTTGAGATCGCCTCAGAAACATCATAGAGCTCTCAATTGTGTACCTGATGAGACAATGAGAACACCACTTCATCTGTATTTACATTTCTTTTTAGTCCAAGTGTTTCTGATGTCGAAACGATTTAGAGAGTTCGTTTTGAGTTTCTCCGTCGCCAACTGTTTTGGATTTCTTCAGATGGATGTAGATTCCAGATTCCAGGAATCAAATCTGTTACAGCGTTAGATTTCTGACGCTGCACTAAATGGAAGGTGAACTGGAGCTGAACTTTACGTGTAATATAAATAAAGATCTCTTTAATATTGATCTCTTCCGTTGGTTTTTTTTTCTATAAGTCATACTTCAATATTAGTCAGAAACAGTTGAAGAGATGTAAACTTTTTTTACTCATGTTACCGATTTGTTTCGGTAGCTTGTGGTAACTGTAGCCTGTTCTCTTCATGGAATTGAAATTAATATTAATCTTCTCTTTTGTCTCATATCAGCATTTATTTTCGAAAATAAACTCTCTTCAAGTTTCAAGAAGATATTCTCACCATCATCTCCTAGGTTACAGGCAGCATTTTTTCAATTCCTGGCCATGCATAAATGCGGCCATTAAGCCTTATGTCATCTTCCTGCAGGGTAGTACACCTCCTAAGACTTTGAGACCTATTTCATTCCGTCAGGCTGTTTTAATACTGTAACTATTAAAAATAAAATTACTCCTATGTCTAGAGTAAATATTCCTTTATTTTAAGTGATTTCTCAAATTATTTTCCACACTTTTTGTATTGTATATTGTTCCAAACTCGTTTGATTCCATACTTTTATAAATCTCCTATTTAAAAATATCTTCCAATAGTAAAAATAAATGTTATTACTAATCGTGTATGAAGGAACTTTGGTAGTTATATAGTTGGCTCTAAAACACTACCAAAAAGGTTTTAGTGCATTTTAACTTAATACATTTAAAACTATATATACTCGTAAAACATCAATTAAATTATAAGGTTAGCCTTCTGAAGTTCCCCAACAGCATGTAGATCTAATTTATCTCTAGAGTTTGTTTTTAACTTTTAAATTTTAAATTATATGTAATTAATTAGGAACTACATATGACGGGCATTTTTTATCTACTCCTTATGACGTTTGGTTTGTTGGTAGTGGTTAAGTGTTGAGATAATAGTTTTTAAAATACAAACTTTAGCTTAAAACCTATTACTTCTATTTTTGTTATTTTCGTTTTACAGGTTTAATTTACACGCAGACATTTTGAACCAAAGCAAATTTCTAAATAAACTGAAAGTGAATCCCAGGAGAAATCAATAGTTCTGGCAGCTACTTGATTTACATTTCCCTGTGAAGTTCTCGACTCAGTCTGCTTGTGTTATATTCAAGTATGTGAAGTGTAAAGTCCATAGGGTATATACGTGTTATTTTCATGTGATAGGTCATGACACGTTACGAAAGGCACATTATCATGTATAATAAGAACGTAAAGATTTTTAGAAGTCTTTATATTTTTGCGATATCTAATCTAATAGTTTAATTATTATGTATCAAACTGCATATTAATACATGCAACAATTTTGCGACATAATTATGAAATTTCTATATTGTATACTACTTCTGGCTGGTTTATACCTTCCAGTTGAACCCACACTGCGTACAGCAAAAACCGATGCGTCACTTAAATGTGGGAAAATTTATGGACGTCCAGGAGCAACACATCACTAATCGCAAATTTCGAAATTCTGGGACGCAAGTGTAATTCGAAAGGTCTGGTCTACTGCGAATGATGACCGTTGGAGTTGGAGGAGTTTGTTCCCTAAGAGTCAATAGTTCTTGCGAGCCTAGACCTAAGGATTTGCCATCCCCTGCCTGGGTTGACTGGAGAGGCTGGTTCAGAGTTGGATTCTTCTTCTTCCTAGGGGACTTGAGATTAGTGCCCTAAACTTTTTCTCGTGAATTTCGACAGCAGGAGACCGTCACACCCAAACTTACCCATGCAAAATATCCTGTCACTCCGGATACAGCGCAAAGGTCCTTATAGGACTAATTTTATAAGCTTCTTGTCCAAAAAGACCAAAACAGAATCGTGACCATCTAAGAGCCAATGGCCGCATAGTCTCAGATTTTTAACCTTAAATCTAAGTATGATACAGCGCAGATTCAAATCATGTCAGTTAAAGTGGCATTTGTTATCAGTGCTATCAGACCGTGTACTGCATCGATCTCCTCATTATTCTGTTTGATACTTCACACACATCGGAAGCTCATGGGTATGCCATGAAAAGGCTTAAAAGATATCGGACTCTCCTTTAAAACAATCACAGGCTAATACTTACTATACTACATCTATAAAGCCGTCATTCCATTTAAATTCCTTAAGACAACTGAGATCAAAGTGCACAGTTGTTTGTGCTAAGTCTGGAGGATTGCAACCTATAACTTTTTATGATTCAAAGTCAATACCAACAAAATATGGCAATAGATTAAAAAACTAAACACTAAGACTTTATTTTATAGCCACTAGTTGTATATATGTATAACTTGTCTTTTAGTTTGACGAAGAGGAATATTTCAATCCTCGAAACGAAGTGTTATTCATTTTTTAACATACAGGTATAACGATGGCAATGTCCGAAATCCTATTTATCCTTTCAAACCTTCCTTGTTAACAGCAAACTTTAAACAACGAAACAATGTTGTGTTTCTAATCTTGTTTGGTATAAAAAGATGCCATCTGGATTTAAATTTATTCATGGCATCTTCGCTTGCTAAGGTGGAGCAGGATATTAGATTCTATTTGGGCGTTTATCTCATTAGCATACCATTTCTACATTTATAATTATATCCTTATTAGTTTAATTTGTGTAAGCATAACAAAATAGGACTCAACTCGTAGATTTTTTTACGAGAATATTTTCTTACAGATAGCTAATTCTAACTTTTAAATAAAATATTTCTTTAGTCTGAAACTAATTTTAATCGTATGTGAAATCCTAAAAGAAATAGCTTTTATAAAATTTGGTCCTTTATTTACGAAGTAAAAATCGTTACTTTCGTTGATAAATTCATCATAACTACTCCAAACTACATAATAAAACAGGTACTGCTTTCTAAAGTCAGAAAATCATTCCTACTCCTATGGGTGCTTTAACCCTTAAGTAATTAAATTTATTTTACACTTAAAACTGAATTAATTACTTTATATTCTACCCCTTCAGCCTATTTAACGGTTTTAATAATTCAAAGTCTTTTTTGTTTAATGAATTCTATTTTAGGAATTATTGATTTAATAAGATACATTTTATAGGTATAACTATATGAAGAGAGAACATTTTATATTATAAGAGGAAAAGTAAACAAACAAGACACAAGTGTATAAAAGGATCGATTGTACAAAGAAACAACACATGACAAGCCGCTTCTGTGAGGTGACGTCAAAGGACCGACTGACAATGCCGCAAGCTAGCGAGTTTATCCTGACTTGTACGATGCACCTCTCTTCTGTGTTGTATAAATGTTTCTGTGTGCAACCTTAAGCAGTATTTGATTGAAATATATTTTGATATTTATCCTGACTTGTACGATACACCTCTCTTCTGTGTTGGATAAATGTTTCTGTGTGCAACCTTAAGCAGTATTTGATTGAAAATATATTTTGATATTTATCCTGACTTGTACGATACACATCTCTTCTGTGTTGGATAAATGTTTCTGTGTGCAACCTTAAGCAGTATTTGATTGAAATATATTTTGATATTTATCCTGACTTGTACGATGCACCCTCTCTTCTGTGTTGTATAAAATGTTTCTGTGTGCAACCTTTTAAGCAGTATTTGATTGAAATATATTTTGATATTTATCCTGACTTGTACGATACACCTCTCTTCTGTGTTGGATAAATGTTTCTGTGTGCAACCTTAAGCAGTATTTGATTGAAATATATTTTGATATTTTATCCTGACTTGTACGATACACCTCTCTTCTGTGTTGGATAAATGTTTCTGTGTGCAACCTTAAGCAGTATTTGATTGAAATATATTTTGATAATTTATCCTGACTTGTACAATACACATCTCTTCTGTGTTGGATAAATGTGTGTGTGTGCAACCTTAATCAGTATTTGATTGAATATATTTTTGATATTTATCCTGACTTGTACGATACACATCTCTTCTGTGTTGGATAAATGTTTCTGTGTGCAACCTTAAGCAGTATTTGATTGAAATATATTTTGATATTTATCCTGACTTGTACGATACACCTTCTTCTGTGTTGGATAAATTTTTCTGTGTGCAACCTTAAGCAGTATTTGTTAGAAATATATTTTGATATTTATCCTGACTTGTACGATACACATCTCTTCTGTGTTGGAATAAATGTTTCTGTGTGCAACCTTAAGCAGTATTTGATTGAAATATATTTTGATATTTATCCTGACTTGTACGATACACCTCTCTTCTGTGTTGGATAAATGTTTCTGTGTGCAACCTTAAGCAGTATTTGATTGAAATATATTTTGATATTTATCCTGACTTGTACGATACACCTCTCTTCTGTGTTGGATAAATGTTTCTGTGTGCAACCTTAAGCAGTATTTGATTGAAATATATTTTGATATTTATCCTGACTTGTACGATACACATCTCTTCTGTGTTGGATAAATGTTTCTGTGTGCAACCTTAAGCAGTATTTGATTGAAATATATTTTTTGATATTTATCCTGACTTGTACGATACACCTCTCTTCTGTGTTGGATAAATGTTTCTGTGTGCAACCTTAAGCAGTATTTGATTGAAATATATTTTGATATTTATCCTGACTTGTACGATACACCTCTCTTCTGTGTTGGATAAATGTTTCTGTGTGCAACCTTAAGCAGTATTTGATTGAAATATATTTTGATATTTATCCTGACTTGTACGATACACCTCTCTTCTGTGTTGGATAAATGTTTCTGTGTGCAACTTAAGCAGTATTTGATTGAAATATATTTTGATATTTATCCTGACTTGTACGATACACATCTCTTCTGTGTTGGATAAATGTTTCTGTGTGCAACCTTAAGCAGTATTTGATTGAAATATATTTTGATATTTATCCTGACTTGTACAATACACATCTCTTCTGTGTTGGATAAATGTTTCTGTGTGCAACCTTAAGCAGTATTTGATTGAAATATATTTTGATATTTATCCTGACTTGTACGATACACGTCTCTTCTGTGTTGGATTAATTTTTCTGTGTGCAACCTTAAGCAGTATTTGTTAGAAATATATTTTGATATTTATCCTGACTTGTACGATACACATCTCTTCTGTGTTGGATAAATGTTTCTGTGTGCAACCTTAAGCAGTATTTGATTGAAATATATTTTGATATTTATCCTGACTTGTACGATACACCTCTCTTCTGTGTTGGATAAATGTTTCTGTGTGCAACCTTAAGCAGTATTTGATTGATTGAAATATATTTTGATATTTATCCTGACTTGTACGATACACATCTCTTCTGTGTTGGATAAATGTTTCTGTGTGCAACCTTAAGCAGTATTTGATTGAAATATATTTTTGATATTTATCCTGACTTGTACGATACACCTCTCTTCTGTGTTGGATAAATGTTTCTGTGTGCAACCTTAAGCAGTATTTGATTGAAATATATTTTGATATTTATCCTGACTTGTACGATACACCTCTCTTCTGTGTTGGATAAATGTTTCTGTGTGCAACCTTAAAGCAGTATTTGATTGAAATATATTTTGATATTTATCCTGACTTGTACGGATACACCTCTCTTCTGTGTTGGATAAATGTTTCTGTGTGCAACCTTAAGCAGTATTTGATTGAAATATATTTTGATATTTATCCTGACTTGTACGATACACCTCTCTTCTGTGTTGGATAAATGTTTCTGTGTGCAACCTTAAGCAGTATTTGATTGAAATATATTTTGATATTTATCCTGACTTGTACGATACACATCTCTTCTGTGTTGGATAAATGTTTCTGTGTGCAACCTTAAGCAGTATTTGATTGAAATATATTTTGATATTTATCCTGACTTGTACGATACACATCTCTTCTGTGTTGGATAAATGTTTCTGTGTGCAACCTTAAGCAGTATTTGATTGAAATATATTTTGATATTTATCCTGACTTGTACGATACACATCTCTTCTGTGTTGGATAAATGTTTCTGTGTGCAACCTTAAGCAGTATTTGATTGAAATATATTTTGATATTTATCCTGACTTGTACGATACACCTCTCTTCTGTGTTGGATAAATGTTTTCTGTGTGCAACCTTAAGCAGTATTTGATTGAAATATATTTTGATATTTATCTGACTTGTACGATACACCTCTCTTCTGTGTTGGATAAATGTTTCTGTGTGCAACCTTAAGCAGTATTTGAATGAAATATATTTTGATATTTTATCCTGACTTGTACGATACACCTCTCTTTCTGTGTTGGATAAATGTTTCTGTGTGCAACCTTAAGCAGTATTTGATTAAAATATATTTTGATATTTATCCTGACTTGTACGATACACCTCTCTTCTGTGTTGGATAAATGTTTCTGTGTACAACCTTAAGCAGTATTTGATTACAATATGCAATGTTTCCCATTAATTGTGTTGTTTTGTGTTTTATAATTTTTAGTTTTTTGTAATTTATTCTCCATTAGGAATAAATTACTAAATAAAATCTCAGTACAAAGTTCTTTTAGACCTAAAGGTGAATTCAAAGCCTCTAATTACATGACTCTTTGACGTATGAAATTTCCTTTATTGCACTGAACACGTGTAAATGCTGTACTATATATTATAAAATTTCGAACGTCATTCTTTCATTTGGCCTAATGAATTACACAAATTATATTGTCAGTTACCCTACTGAATGACAGGTACCTCACAGACATGCCAATTTTAATTGATTAATAAAAAATCCTGAAACTTTTTCTGATACGTTTAAAAAAATATAGACTTTAAGCGTAGAGAGCCAATGTTTCTTAGTTCTGAAGTCGGAGAATGTAACAGTTACTATGACTTCTAGTAATATAAACAAATGTCACTGCAGCATTCCTTCATATTTGAATGAACTGCTGCAACAATTTCAGTGCCACTTAAAATATTTTTTTTTACTTATTACGTTTTTAGTATCTATCTTAGTGGAAGCATAAATAGACATGTTTATGATACCAACTATTTCAGTGTTCAGTTTTAAGAGATTCAAAAAACAAGCAAATTGCCATTGGGTCTTATTTGAGTTTTTGAGCTCATAATTATGGTTCGAAACAATTAAATTCCAAACGCCATAGTAGTAACGATTGTATTGTAGCCCCGATCAAGAAATATAAACTTTGGTATAAAAAGTCTACTTTCCTCAAAAAGCGAATACTTTAGGCCATTGTAATCTACTTAAAGTGTAAGTTATTTCAGGCACCGTAGTTGCGTTTACCTTTTCCCGATCAAGAATTTATATAAGTCCATTGGTTAGTATAACCAATAACTAAACATCTAAAACGTATATTTAAAAGTTATAACTGTTTAAACTACATTATTCTCATTAATACATTTTTAAATTACGAGATAGATTAACATTTTATGACTTTTTTTAATTTAAAAAAATTAGCAATAAATATTAAATACCTCAAAATTTTTTCTACTTTTAAATGTTTACTTACAAAACAGACGATATCCCTATGCTACCTTAAAGATTGCGCAATGCTGTAATATTGTTGATATATTTATGAACATTTTGCATTGGTAAAAATACAATATCTTGTTTGTAGTTTAAATAATTTTTCAAGGCTAACTTTAACTATTTATTTTCAGTCGCATTACCATAATGTAATAAACAAACATCGAGACTGATCAAACTTTAAACTAATTAGTCTGCAAGTAATATGATACACAATATGAGAGACGAATGACACTGGTAACCGTGTAGCGTTACAAATTGTTAATTTGTTGCCACAACATTATTTGCTTTCCACTGGCGTTTCTGTAATTGTGTTTTTACCCATTGCAGCAAACATTCATTACTTTTAACAAGATCTAGTAATTAAATTACTAGTAGTTACCTGCGGCATTCACACGCAATTACTTGTTGAAAAAACACAGGACACTATGAGCATATACTTTTTTAAACGACAATGTGAACACTCTTAAGATAGAACTGAAAGTCACTGAAGGATATTCCACAATAATCTTATCTATTTATTGTAAATACATATATTTATAAATATTTAATACAAATATTTTATTAATATAAAATAACTATTGAACTATTTTTGGCCAGTGTGGAGGAATCTTAATATGGAAGTCCTTAGCTTTTAAGTAATAAGTGATGGGCTCTTAGTAGTTTAAAAACGGAAGCATATTTTACATAGATAATTTGTAATATTTTTGATAAACGGCTTCGGATGTTAAGTGAAATAGCTAATAACTCTTATTTTGGAATTTTATTATATTTTCATCGCCAGCGTTGAGTTTGCCTTGTTTCCAAAATTAAGAATGTATATAGCTACGCTGATCTGAGTCAAATACTTCTGTTAAAATAAAACAACTAAGGTGGATTTTATAACGGTCTTTAATTCTGCATCAAAACTTAGATAGTAACTTTGTCTATAATACCTGCCTTGCGTTACATACTAATTATTTAGAGGATTTACAGTTACAAATATATTTTTAATAAAACCGCCAACCCTTAAGGTGTGGGTAAAGTATGTGCTCAACGGAAACAGGTGAAATAAGAAGCTTGCTGTATCATTTCAATACTATATGCTAAAATGAATTAATATGTTAGTTAAATAAAGTAAACATATAATTGTTTGTCATATTATAATGTTGAAACAATAGGCTCTTTCGTTTGCTACATTTAGTTTCTTTTGGGAATTTCTGCAACTTTATAGCCTAGTGAGGCGAAGCTCTGAGTTAAGATATATAAATCATTCCTTAGTGAGCATATAGGGCACAACATAAAATTTATGTACCAAATTTAATATCTCGCTCTTAATAGCTTTTCTGGGTGCTGATTAAGCCATCAATAAGTCAGGACATATTCTTTTATTATAAACATTAGTAATATTAATATTATACTGATAGATGTTCACGAATTTTTATTTTTATTTTGTGTTACATACCTAAAGAAATTTAAATATTTTCAGCAAAATAGGGTGGCAATTAAAAGAATCTGCATTGATAAAACATATATTCAAGATATATATGTTTTACAAGGGTACATGTCTCATTCCAAATAAGGTTTAAAATAATTTAAGTCAAAATATTTAAGTATTTCTATATTTAGATTTACTTTTTTATGGGATGGATTCTGAAATCATCCTGAAAATACCAAAAAGAATTAGATTAATTGTGTTGACAACAAGAACTAGCTTCAATTCAGTGTGGAACAGCAGTTTCAATGTAAAATTAAAATGTAGAGGAGTCTTTACACTATGTTGGTTTGAAGAAAGGCTCTTTACATGTTAAAAACGTTCTATGCTCTTTATGTTCTTATGTATTCAGTCATTCACATGTGCATTTAAATATTGTAAAAAAGGAACACAAAACATACAAGTCAGCTGCTGCTGAGTGGTAAATATTTTACTATTTTTTTATTTGCTCACGTGGAGAGGCAGTGCATTTATTCCGCATTTGTGTGTCTTTTTAATGGTGTTACCTCGGTGTAAGCATACGAGTAGAATTTAAGTAAGCTTCAAATTGTCTACAACGGTTCATGTTGTGGGTTTTGTTACTTGTCAATTAATCATTCAGAGCTGCAAATAATAGTAAATTGTTATTATTTTATTTACAATATAATATTTACAGTAATTGATTTAGAAGAATAATAGGGTTTTGAACACTTGCCACACTATTCTATGTTACAATAATAAAACACTAAGCTTTTAGAATTGGATTCTATACCCTTCTTCAGGTGACAACAAACTTAGTAACTTAACAAAAGATTAAGCAAAGCGAAATCAACACATGTAATGGAAATGGGATAATCAAACTTCCGATCCCCGTAATCAAGGAACTGTCAGAACTATGAACTTAATACAACTATTTTAAACTAAAGGTTAAAATATACCGTTAAAATAAGGGAATGACAATGGGAATGGCCCTAGCTTCAACTCAATTCAAACTGAAAACTTTGTGATGATATAACTTTATGTATAGTATTCATGATATAAGGTATTAGGAAGCTACCCTGATTTTACATTTTTGCATGATATTATAGATGTATTTATATTTCAGATTTGTATGTTATATCTTAATGTAAGTAGTATTTGGACATTTATATACTTGATCTACTAGTAATGTAATAAATATTGTACATAAAATGTTACCTGAAATTTTTAAGTAATGCATAATTTCCAATCAAGATAAACTGGGATTGAAGATAATTTTTAATGGAATGTTAAATTTTGTTGGTGTGTTAACTTGTACTGTTAATCAAGCTTTTATATTTATTCTATATCTCGATTATACTTTCGCCGTATTCTCTTATTACGGTACTAAACTAAATTTAATGTTCTATTCTTATAATATAATAACGACGGAGAATGTCCGAAAACATTGTGTGTACGATTATTAATTTATTCTTTATTATGTACAAGCTGCACGATTTTAAAATATTTATGATAATGCAGTAAAATGTTGTCTATGTACTAATGTCACCTTACTTTGTGCTCTGACTATAGGTTAAGCTACTCAGCGGAACAATGCGGCATGATCTAGTAGTTGCCTAAATCTTTGTCCAAACTACGAAGTTCGCTTTTGCCGCCAAAGTGGCATGAATTGTTACTGACTATTGATTTCCCGGGGGAGTTTATCCTATTCGCAGCCTATCGACAGGTTGCAAGTCAGTTAAACTTGCAGTGTTCCCCGGAAACGGAAACAATAGCAGTCGATTCTTCATACTTTCACCACAAGTTACAATATATGCTAACAAATGATGGTTTCCAATGTAAGCTGGATAAACAGAGATATGAATAAATTAAGTCTCCTATATACCACAGTGCTTCCTCTTTATTATTATTCTGATCTATAATTAAGAACACATATATATCACTTTAATAAAAATTTATGAAACTATAAAAATGGATGAAAGTAAGTCATAGTTTGACGAGTTAACACTTTCACTGAAGTTTCTTTATTGTGTTGAAAAGGAATATTCATAAACTGAACCATATATGAAATAACTTCTTCAATATTTTAAAGAATTGATGTTTATAATATGTTACACATATGTACGATATACTATCCAAAATTTAATTTTAAATATAAAAACATTTTTTAAGGTGTTTTAAAAATTATATTAGATTCCAAATGTGAGGCATAAGCTATTTAATGACAGTAAGTAATGTAGATATACAAATTAAATCCAGCTAGGTGTAGAAAACATAGTAGAAGAAATATAAAACATCGCATGAATGAGAGCTCGTAAACTAATTTTCAGACAAAAACATTATTAGTTAAAAATATAATCAGTAGGTGGAGATTTATAAAAAAGTATTCTTCACCTTTCTATAATTGAGTACCAAGGATTTTAAAATACAAAACTATAAAAAATTACCAAATTTACTAGTAGTTTATTATTACTTAGTATCAAAATGATTTTGTGTGAATCAGATGTTTGTTCTCCGAATAAATACTTTGGCAAGACTCAAGTTTAGTTTCTGTTTTGTTTTTCTTGTATCAGAATCGAACACACACACTCACATACACACACGCACACGCACACGCACACACACACACACACCCACACACACACACACACTACTCCATATTGTTGCCATGTGCAGAGGCGAGGTGACTGCCAGTGACAGATGGCTAATACGCGTTTCACACGAGTCCGTTGTTTACTTGTGCTACTTATGGGAAACGTGCCACTAACTTCGTGCACATGTGAGTCACACCAAGCATCAGAATCTAACACACACATACACCATATTGTTGCCATGTGCAGAGTCGAGGTGACTGCCAGTGACAGATGGCTAATACGCGTTTCACACGAGTCCGTTGTTTACTTGTGCTACTTATTGGAAACGTGCCACTAACTTCGGGCACATTTGAGTCAGACTGCGGAGAGAGATGTACTCTACCGTCAAAATTTAAGTACTAATGTCGTTGTTATTACTATTTACTAAGTTATAGTAGTCACTAACAAAATCTCACTGGCTCATTAGAAGTTGATACGTAAAAATAATAATCGAAGTTTATGTAGCAACAATAAAAAAGGTGAAAAAAAATTAAAATAATCCACATAACATGAAATCAAAATCTTAATAATTCATCACCATGTAACTAACCATACAATGGTTTGAACACTTTGTTTTAGTGAAAAGAACTACTTTCAAATACTCTAATGCTAAAATTCAAATCCCTTTATTAAAAGGCACGAAATTTAAGATCGTCAAAATTTAAGCAATTGCGTATTTAAAAAAGACTTTTGTTTTAATTACTTTAATCAGAGTTTTAAAGCTTTTTCTTCCTTTTTCAATATTAAAGCTTTATGTAAGTTATCAACTCTTCATCTTGCTAAAAGGTAGTAACTCAAGTTTTTAGCCTAGAAATAAGGGATGCATTTTCACTCAGCATTAACCAATAATAATAAAAAGCCCACCATTTTACTACTACTTTTTAGGGTACCTAGTTATTTACCTGAAGAAGAGATCAGATTGAATGTCTCGAAACGAAACGTTACTGATTGTTTGTATCACTGAAAAAAAGTCCGGGCAAATATCTAGAAAAATCATGTTTCCTTCAAGTAAATTGGAGCATTACTAGATGAAAAATATAAACAGTATTCATATATGCAATAGTATTTTAATCACCACAAAAAGAAAAAAATGTAGAGAGCGACTACGAAATGATTGTTTTATATCAAGCACCAAACGCCAGTCACGTTTTCAATCTTAAACAATAATTACGCTTTAGTACGTAGCTTCTGCAGTAAAAACAAGTTGACAAACTCACTTGCAGTCGGCAAACACGGTCCAGCGCTGATTCAAGGCACGTACGCTGGTAAAATCACAGACTGCTGACACCCTTCAGCTATTAAAAGGGTTTGAAACGAAATTAGAGGTGAACGGCAATGCATTCTAATTAGTCCTATTGAAATCATTGCCTCACTTATCTTGGCCAAACAAAACTCTACTCGTTTTTGTGTTAAAACACACACGTCTGTTGGTCTAGCACAGTACGCCTGTCAAGTGTATAAAAACTACTAAATATCACATAAAAATGTATCAAATGAATGGTAAAACATCATATACCGCATTTATATTGTATAGTGTTCAATTCCGTATCATTTGTAAAACAGACCAAATGAAGAAAAAACCTCAACTATATATTACTACTATAAATAAAATAGAGACAGATAATACAGTTACAATTGAGATTACTTATATTAAAAAGAAATCTTAACCCATAAGACATTTTTAGAATGTTTTTAAATAATAGTTTTAATTAAATTGAAAATGTTAAAACTCGCTAAATAAGTGTTTCTTCACACTAAATATTTTTCAAATGTTTCTACGCGGTATACTTTTATTTTGTATTTTTCTAATTTTTGTATTTTCTCATGTATTGTGCATGAGAAATACAGTGATAGAGAAATCCTATAAAATAAATAGGCAATGCAGTCGAGGAGTGGACGCACAGGTGTGCAAACAACAAGTATTTGTTTCAGCCAATCTCTTAACTCTATTTACTGTGTATACTGCTTCGAAAACACTCTACTCCTTCAGTTTTTGTGGAAATCATTAAGTTGGTCTTAAACTAAAAACTTTTTGTTATTGCACTATTAGTAAAGTGTCAGCACTTATTAAGATTTCGAATTGTCTTGAAGGTGTAATAACAATTTATATTTATCACTATAATGCCTCCGATTTTCCAGAAGTTATACAGTTGTAGGGAGAATTTTAAAATACACATTATGATTACAAGAGCCTCTCTAAATTGACTATGAACAATCGTATAAAGGATTTGAAGATATAAAAAGGATAATAAGCCTTTATTTTCATTTTCCTTCAAAATTCCCGAACTTCATGAAAATAAAGCAAACCCTCGACTTAGGATTAAGATGTACTGACGGCCACCTGCATTACAACTCCATAATAACGCTTTTACGCTCTCTTCCCTCAGTTATACTTACTCTTACTTACTTACTCCCAGGGCCATTTATATCGGAGGTTGATATTTATCCGCACCAACAAAGCTCCTCCATCTTGACCGGTCCCTCCGCATCTTCCTCTGAAGCGCCCACCTTCTCCCATATCAGCCTTCACCTGGTTCCACCATCTCACTTTCGGTTTCCGCCCACGGGGTCGTCTTCCTTCTGGGTTACCGTACATTACCCTCCTCAGTTTGCATTTTCTCTTCTCTTCTCAAAAGATGGCCTGCCCAACGGAGTCTTCTGCACTTTATTTCTCCTATTACATCCGTACTATTGTAGAGCTCCCTGATTTCTCTATTATGTGTTTTCTTCTCCATACCCCCTTGTTCATATGATGGCCCATAAATTTTACGTAAAATTCTATTCTCGAAAACTAGAAGAAGCTTTTTCTCATCCTTCTTATTTTAGCCTCCACGTTTCGGATCCGTACAAAAGCACTGGACATATAATTGTTTTGGTATATTGTAGTTTTAGTTTTGTGAGAGAGAGATTTGGTTGAAAGTATCCTATTGCATGCATATGCACATCTATTTTGCTGAGTTGATCCTATTTTGTATCTCTGGTTCATCTGTGTTTTTATTTGATGTTGTGACCCCAAGGTAACTTAAAGTTCTCTCCACTTGTTCGAAAACATGCCCATCAATTTGTAGGGTCCTCCTCTTTGATTTTGATTCCTTCTAAAGTGCATATATATAGTTTTTGCCATCATTCGTCTTCAACCCCACTTTCTCTGCCTCACTCATAAATAGTCCAGTTAGTGACCTCAAATCATCTACATTTTCTGCAAATATGACAACATCATCTGCAAAAGCCAGGATGTTTAGTTTAGCTCCAACTTCCACCCCTAAATCCCTCTCTGCTACACTCTGAAGTGCTTCTTCCATAGCAATATTAAATAAGATTGGAGAAAGACCATCTCCTTTGCCTGACTCCTGAGTTTATCCCAAAAGGTACACAGTCCCGACCATTAATTCTTACTGAGAGCCTCTTGACTCTGTGACACTCATCTTAACTAAGTTTATTAATTTTCTCGGGATGCCAAATTTATCTAGTTGTGTCCACAACTCCTTTCTGATTATGCTATCGTATGCTTTTTGAAAGTCGATAAATATGGCAAAAAATTCTTTATTATATTCCCCAGTATATAGCTAATATTTCTTTGAAAATGAAAATCTGATTTGTGTGGTTGATCTGCCCTTTATGAACCCTGCCTGTTCTTCCCTGATTATTTCATTTGTATAATGTTCAAGTCGGTTTAAAACAATTTTGGATAAAACGTTATATGGGATGCTGAGTAGTGAGATGCCTCTGTAGTTACCACACACTTCTTTTTCACCCTTCTTGTGTATAGGTATTATTATTGCTTCTTGCCATTCAGCTGGCATTTCTTCTTTCTCCCAAATACGAAGTATTAGTTTCCATAGATTTTCCACTATTATTTCTCCTCCTTTCTTCAAGAATTCTGCTGTTATTTCATCCTTCCCAGGAGCTTTGGTTGGTCTTTAGCGCTTTGACTGCATCCTTTACTTCTTTCTATGGTTGGTGGTTCTATATTTGGTTGAACATGATAGTATTCACCAACTTGCTCTTCGTCCCCTAGTTTGGTCCTCTACATTTAGTAGCTCGCAAAAGTACTCTCTCTCCATCTTTCTATAACTTTTGGTACTTTCTGTCACCAACCCTCCATTTTGTTTTTTTACCCCATATGGGTATGAGGTAAAACCTCTTTTGAAGAATCTTATTTTCCTGTAGAAGTCCTTTGCGTTATTTGCTGTATTATCTTCCTCAGCTTGTCAAGCAATCTATGCAGATTACAGTCTTTTTTCCGCCTCAGCAACTTGTTTGCCTCCCTATTTGCTTTCATTATAGCTTTCTCTATCATCTACCCTGTTACTATTCATCCACGTTATTTTCCTTTTAACTCGGGTCTTTCAGAGTTTGCTCGCATTCCTGATCAAACCATGGTTTTTTGTTTCTCTTCTTCATACTACCACATACCTTTTCTGCTGTGTTCAGAACCTACTTCCTTAAAATTAGACCATTTGGCATCTACCGTTTCATTGTTCTCCATGTCTTCCCAGGGCCTTAAATCTATTCTCCAGTTTCAGTTTGAATTCATCAGCAATATTCTTAAGCTCAAGTCTACCCACTTCTATTCTTCTTTCTTGCCTTACTTCTCTGGATTGCTATTCGCTGACACACTTTGACTAAAACTAATGAGTGGTCAGTTCCACATTCCGCTCCCCTGATGCTTCGAACATCAGTTATACTACTTTTGTGCCTTTGGTCTGTGATCACGTGGTCAATTTGGTTTTTTGTTGTTCCACCAGGTGATGTCCATGTATATTTGTGTATATCTTTTCTTGTGGGGAACATCGTTGCTAACTATTTTACATTCATTTGCAATTGCAAAACTTGCCAGTCTGATTCCATTGTCGTTTGATTCTTGGTGCAGGCTCTCTTTTCCAATAGCAGGTCTCCAGACTTCTTCTCTTCCTACTTTGGCATTTGCGTCCCCCCTAAAATAATCTTCATATCAAAACTTGGTAACCTACCCACCAGTTCGTCCAGAAGACCATAGAAGTTATCTTTTTCTTCCTCTTCTGCTTCTTCAGTTGGCGCGTAAAAGCTGACTAGAGATATGTTACTAAATTTTCCCCTTAACCTAATATTGCACAATCTATTATTAATTGCTTCATAATGTATCACAGCCTCCGAAAATTCTCTTGTTTAGAGCCACAACACCCACACCACCGTGGTATCTGTCATCTTCACAGCCACTATATATAAATTAAATAATCTTTGGTGTTAATTCTCCCTGCCAGGGGCAATCGGGTCTCCTGAAGTGCCACAACATCCATGTTATACTTGTGCAATTCCTTCTGCTAGTATGTCACTTGCCCCTGGTGCTGCCAGTGTTCTTACATTCCATGTACCAAATCGTAATTGTTTAAAGCAAAGCCGGGTCTTTATCCGT
The DNA here is from genome assembly GCF_021130785.1 of Homalodisca vitripennis. Taxonomy (NCBI): domain Eukaryota; kingdom Metazoa; phylum Arthropoda; class Insecta; order Hemiptera; family Cicadellidae; genus Homalodisca; species Homalodisca vitripennis. The sequence goes on from NC_060207.1 coordinate 231,637,054, forward strand.
TTATTCCGTCCAGTTTCTACTCTTTGTTGGTGAATCGTAACAATAATTTTTTTATGAGGCGGGTCGTCAGCCCAACGCTCAACCCCCCAACCTGGAGGACCAGGGTATCTCTCTTAGTCTGGCTCCTACCTCACGAAGACCTGTCCGCAAGGGAGGCCCTACCAGTAGCTACGCTACCGCCGGTATATGCTCTTGAGGTCGTTGGAGCACGCAAGCCCACCCACCACATCAAGGCGAAGATACCTTCGGATGGGTCCCTCAGTTATAGAAGATATAATATTATAAATATGTAATTAATATGCATCTAAGCGCGTTGTAGTTATTTCAATATTTTTATTAGTTTATAAAATCTTAAACTTTATTTATTGTTTTTTTTTAAATGCTTTAAAAGGAAAAAAGTGCTTTTGTATGCGTATTCAAATGTCTTTAAAACGAGACATTAACCATAATTCTATGATTAGGGTTTAGACGTTTTTAGCGTTGGTCTCATGTATGGGTCGCTTCCATACAGCCTAGTTTTAAATAGTGACCATGTAGTATAATATCACTTCAGTGATATCACTTCACTTTATCATTTCAGTGTTACCACGGGCAGTAGTGGACAGTGGTAACAGTCATCAGACCCTCTCCTGGCCGTCAGTTTACACTGTAGGGATAAAATTTTTACTTGTACTTTTTAAAGTGAAACTTTCATAGAGAAAAATAAATAATGTTAACTAGTAGGTGCAAATATTCATTCAACCCTAATGAATATGTTATTAGATGACAAAATAGCAATGTGGAATTAAGGATAGCTGTGTGGATAAAAGTAAGATCAAATATCCTATACGGAACGAAAACTCAACGCTGTAAAAACGATCACACGAAGAAAGGAATAGAGCTAGACTTGGCACCATCTGCGGTTGAATATAGAATGCAACACTTGGCGGTTTTTACAGGAACAAACCTAATTTCCTAAGAAATTTCTCCGTTTCGGAATAAAATCATCCTTTATTCAAAACTTCCTGGTTTTCCATAGTAGAGTGAACACTAACTGGATAAAAATTGAGGCATCAGAGCCTTAAAGATCATTTGGTGTCAGTCTGTTTGACACGAACTTTAGAAATTAATTTTGCACTGTGCACTCACCCGAAATTTGAGAATTGCAAATAGGTTCAAGATGTCAATTGTAATTGTAACATCTAGAGAAGCAACCTGAAGCTGGCTCTACTGCGACATCCATAGAGATAAGATAAGAGCTTTGATTGTATTAGTCGTGTAACTAATATAATCAAAGATGAAAGTAAAGACTTCGAGATTAGTGACGTAGGCACTGAACGAAGGAAAACTATATGGAAGCCTGATTATTAAGAAAGACTGTCTAAAAATAACTATAATCTTCCTTGAAGTTGTTCTATTTTTCAACAAAGTTTAGTTTATTTTTAAGATTAACCATTTTCTAAAATCATCGCACAATTTAAAGTAACATATTTTACATGGAACAAAACATTAAACTCAAAACAGCCAGTGTGGAGTTCCAACACTTTATCACATTCAAACAATGCAACAATATTGATAAATCTCTAAAAATAAAAATCGTCTAGCATCGATACATCAAACAGCGAAAGATATTTTAAAAGAGTGACTTATATATGATAATGCGACGCCTGCCAGTTTCAAGCCACATCATGCCCTTAATGGAAATGTAAATACGTTACATTGAAATGTAGATATTGCAGCCCTCACTAACCGTGGTGTGATACGTGGCCTACTTCTGCTCACAGTCACAGTTACAAAAACCAGCACACCGTAATGTCATTAGTCGATTCCATTTTGTTAAATATTGTTTGAACAGATTTAAAACGTAATGCACGAAGCAGAGCTGGAAGAAAGAAATAATTCGTAGTTTAAAGTAAATATCAGAGTTTCAGAGATTCTTTGTCATAGCTGTAATTTCTCCTTACTTTGAATGAATATGTGTTGCCTAAATATAAAAGCAGTTTGTACAGTTTATATTAGATATATGTGATGGTCGTAAATTTGATTCTCCAACAGCATCAGTCATAAAGTCTAAGAGCTCACTGTCACAGGTACAAAACTACCACACCATAATATCATTAGTCTATTCTATTATGTTCGAAGATTTAAAACGGGAAATATATATATATATATATATATATATATATATATATATATAAAATTTATATATATATATATAATGTGTATATATATATATGTTTAAAATTTGCATTAAACATTGAATCACTAAAAGTACTGGCTCCGCCGGGACTCGAACCCGGATCTGTCACTTGCCGGGTGAATGTGCTACCATTTACCACAGAGCCCTTACTTTGTAAGATTCAATTATTTTGTATTTGGCCGTATCTGTCACATATGCGTTTAAATAACCAAAATAACATATGATCGGAAGACCAAATACCTGTCATTTATACAAATTTAATGAATGTAAATAAAAGTCGTTTGTTATAAACTTTGTAATAGGTGTCGATTTGGTCTTTGGGGGTTAATCTCGATTAAGTTAAGCATAAATATTTTGTAAGTGCTTCCAGCTTCCATGACGACAATTTAAATAACCTGGTTTTGTATATAGAAACTACCTATTAAAATTATAAATACACGATACGATTGTACATAAAACAAGAAAGTCACTGCGACAAATTTAGTCCATAATGTCAAATAATATAAGCATTTATACAAGAGTGCAGCAAAGAAGGTTAGGGACGTGGCTCCCGCGGGCCACCACTTAGCTTAATCCAACCAGAATATGAAGCTTTGCCAAACTGACCTCCCGCCTGACAGACACAGAGCTTGATTCAGTGATGTACGCATCTTTAACTTTAGCACTCCGAAATAATATGAGAGCTTACTCAAATGGTTTATACAAATAAGGGCTAAAAAGGTTTACGTTTTGGTGGAAAAAAGGCAATTTTTATCGAAGAACTCACATTTGGACTTGCTCAGTTCTCCAAATTACAATGGAAAATGTAGTAGATTATTCGATTTCTAAATTTAGTTTTTGTTTTGTTTGCCTTTATGAAAACCATTTGCTGCACGTTTGTGGAGGCTGAAATAGATGTGAGATCACAGACAAGTCACGGACCGGCTGTCAATAACTTTTGTTCGGTTAGAAGACACGTGGAGCTTAAGCATGGCCTCCGGACTATAAGCTCTAAACTATTCTTCTTAGCTCGTAACGCATATTTAACATTTTATAATCAAATTAATTGGTGAGCTACAAACTGTAATTGTAAAAACTAAAATAAATTCAAATTAAAACCTAAACTAACTTTGCATCCAATGAAACCAAATCTCACAACCATTTTTTTACACTTTTTAGTTTCCATCGAAAGTATTACATATACATGTATATAATTTAGTACATCATAAATTGCGGTTATTCAACTAGCTATTGTTTTTATTTTTATACAATTGATGTTAAAAACACACGCGAAGGTGTGTTTCAGCATTTCTCTCTGATTCAACTAAATAAATTGAAACCTCAATTATTATTATCATTATCAATATAATAATTATATTATTATTAATTTATAATATAATATACACTATTATATTTTATTAACTTGGCATTAAAGAAAAATTAAGAAACTATTATACACAATAATTGCCTATTATAACATAAATGCAAACAAATATTTATATATAAAATTTCCAATAGTTAAGAACCGAACAAATCCAAGCATTTTCTTCTCCCATCAATATGCGGGTAGGATCGCGCCACATTAGGGAAATGTTTCCCTGTAATTGGATCCTATTCCGATTTCCTTATAAATTGTCACTGAAAGTTTCTTTGTTATTTTTCATTACTTTTTCAACACTATTCTGCAACACTGTGACGTTTACCACATAGCTTATTGCTCCATCATACATACAGTATGTTTAGATTGCATCTATTTTTACTCCCTACATCTTCTTTTAAAAAAAATAAATTTAAAAATGTGTTATTAAGCGCTAATCTTAAAATCGGCTGGACCAATTCGACTACTTCTTTTTGTAAAATACTCATTGCATTCTATTATACAAAGAAAAGGATTAGTAAAGTTACCTGTAATATTTTTATAATTCAGAATAAATTGTAGTATTTACGTTTCATAATCTAAATTCAACTAACACTAAACAGCTGTTGATACTTTTAGCTACAATTCAACACGTTGGCTGAAACAAAGTATACATTGCTTTATCAGTTATGAAATGCAAATAGCGAATTCAAAGTTAAAGTCTAAACTTTACTCCAGATTGTAACCCGTGACAAACTAAACACATCTAATACATTGTAAAATACAATTTACACATTGTTGTAAAGCCAATCTTATTGAACAAAGGCGGAAATATTTTCACACAAGTTACTCCAAACTTTTGAGCTCCCTTGACATTGTGATATGGTAATTTAGAAATGGTTTATGAAAAAGTGCCTCAACAATTCATTCATTCCCATACTACAGACCGAAAAACAACATTACTTTTATAACGCAAAACATTTTAAACAATTATTTTGGAATATTGCATGAACTTAATAAGGACATTCCCCTTATACCGGAAGTAGATAGGAAAAATGTAGAGTTTTCTCTCAGGCCATAATAGGATTTTTAGTCCTACCTATGAATGTATATTTCTTTCATTGGGACAACAAAGCAAATTTAACTATAGCACTGGGCAAATTTTAGAGCGGAAGTAGATTACAAGAACGAGAAATATACTTTTTGACCGAATTATATTTCCGAGAGCTACACACTTACATAGTTTATTTGAACGGAGCAATGAGGCACTGAACAAAAAAACTGTGATACCGCAAGTGAATTTAAATGGCCGGAAGTAAACGCCTTTCAACACAATTAGGCTTATCAGTTCTAAGTATGTAGATATTGGTCTTCATGAAGACAACAAATCAAACTCTACTAAGGCACTGAAAATATCTTAGATAGGAAAGTACATGACAAGGGTTAGAAGTAAACGCCTTTTAACAAATTATGTTTCCAATTTATATGTATTTGTATTTCCTTAATCGGAGGAACAAGAAAGACTTAACTATGGCGATGAAAAAATCATTAATTTAAACAAGAAATTATTCTACACGTGCAAAACATGGTATATGAGTCAGGTTAAACTCTGATCCCCTTAACCAAGATTAATAAAATAATGTGTACCTGATATATACCTACTTACGTTTGAACCTAGATTTTAGTTTAGAACAAACTCTAAGGCGACCCATTGGTTTTAGGTACTTGTTATGGTGAAGTCAATCATATTTCACTAAACTTGTATATTTTTTCCTTTCTCTGTAGAGCAGGTTGATGCGGCGATGGCCAAAAAATACTCGCGTTGTAATTAATTGTTTAAAAAGTTAAATATAGAAAAATAAATTATTACTGAGACTTTGGTAAGTATGTGAGCGGTAAGTAGGCGTGCTATGTAGATGGGTGGCGGAGCGGGAATCGCCGATTTGACTTGATAAGCCGTTAAAGGCGCATCTGGTGGGTTTGTAGGAAACTATGACGTGGTTTAATTATGACGATAAATAGCGTGATCAGTGGTAATTGGAAGGCTTAGTTAGGCCGGGGCTATGAAGGTTGATTTGAAATGTATAATATGATGTGGATGTATATCTTAAGATATTTATTTATATTGGGTAAATCTTAAAGACATTTTTAAGATAAAAAATAAGAAATATATACAAATGATGCCGGTAAACGGCACACTATTCGTAGTACTAAACCACTTTCTATGTTGATTTTTGTATCTTAGAAAATATTTTTCTGATAACATTCGAATACCTATAGAGCGTAGTGTGAGATTAATGCATACTGAGATCTCTCAGTTACAAGATAGTTTTTTTTTTCGATGAAACACACAGTTTTATCTTATTTATAGTCTATTACAATAGGCATGCTTCAATAATAATGTGTTACACTATTCACTCCTACAAAGAGTCTCTAAAGTGGTAACTCTAATTCGCATTCAGAATGGAACGATTTAACAAGACTGTGCAAAGAAAATTCTAACCGTACAACTGTTAAACGTAATGCATAGGTCCTTCTGCAATACACAATATACGAGAATAAATATGAGTTGATAAAATACTTGGAAATAACAAATTGAAACTATGTAAATTATATATTTATTTTTAATTCTTGTATATTGCACTTATTCACACATACTCGTAATGGTTTACTTCATAATTAGCAATCGATGTTTTATATTATTAAATCAATTAATTAATGTAGCAAACGTTACTGATCATTCTAACACATTCGAGGAATATAGATACGTAGACGAATATTTCGGATACTTAATTGCATATAAATATAAATTATATTTATAGATATAAATCATATTTATTAGTGTTAAAAGTGTTGTTAAGGTCGTAATGACATAGTGAAGGCCTGAGTAGAGAGTTAACGTCGGATCCCAGCACACTATAAGTTCTATACTGAAGCCCACAAGGTCTATAGCCGCAAACAGAAATAGATGCGGATATGATAACCGCACCAACTCCAATATGTGATTAATGGGAATATTTTTCCGTACATATAAAGACGTCTTATAATTCTATGGGAGAAATCGCCGAACTTCACTGATTGGACTAGTGAACAGCATGAGGCATTAATGCAGGTGTTTTTACCGCTTAGACATAATCAACATTGACGTTGGAGACAGAATGATATCGCTTGCAACTAGAATGTTTATGATGAAACGACAAAGCAAGAGCCTCAAGGGAGAAGAAAGGACAAACTGGTGGTTTTGTTTCCTTGGATCATGACAAAGGTAAGATAAGTAACTCAATTACTACTTTTTTAATTGCGAAATGGTGGAATTAAAGTGGTTGTTCAGTGGTGGATGATTTTATTTACTACACACAAAAGAATATACGCGTTTTAGGTCAATTTGGCATTCGATAATTCTGTAATTTTAGCAATAATACAAAAACAATTAATTTATTAAACGGCCTATCGTCGAAAAAAAATAAACTAAATCAGGCGAATGAAGTAGTGTCTCTATAATAAAGGCTTACAGACATTTAAATATTAAATTTTTGACCATATTTTATTATAATTGTTTGGAAGCAAATATTGGACTCTTAAAAAAACTATAAACTAAACAGTGTATAGGTTATTCAGCGAAAATAAACATTATATATATATATATATATATATATATATATATATATATATATATATATATATATATATATATATATATTTGCTTAAAATTCAATTCCAGCAAGAAGAAGTGTAATATTGTATGGAATGAAGTAGTGTCTATATAACAAGCTTACTGACATTTAAAATATTAAATTTTTAACCATATTTCATTATAATTGTTTGGAAGCAAATATTAAACTCTTAAAAAAACTATAAACAGTGTATAGGTTATTCAGCGAAAATAAACATTATATATATATATATATATATATATATATATATTTGCTTAAAATTTAATTCCAGCAAGAAGAAGTGTAATATTGTACGGCTAGAAGTAGTGCAAACCATACAAGGTCTAGTTGTAAAGCAATTTTTGCTCCCATTTTAATCATTGTTTTCTCATTACTTTGCATGTTAATTCACAGAAAAATCTATGGCGTTAATATAAATTATTTAAAAAGTACAGCTTATTTAAAATTGAAATGCTGGTTTCGAAATATGCAAAACACCGTTTCCATATTCGTATCCTGGATAAAGTGACATAAAAATATGTTCCCAATTTTAAAATGATGTAAACTTACTTCTAGCAGATTCCGTGGACAGGATATGTCGTGACGTGATTGATATCTCCCCGGCCTTAAAGTTAAGGAAGTCACAGTTTATAATAGAGGCTTCTGTACCATCCAGACACGCTCGAAGTAGCGTACGGTAAAACAGATCAGGCCGTTGTGGCCTCGGTTTCTAATAAAGGTGTAGAATTTTCAGAAGCTGACCAGGACAGAGTCATCTCAATCAAGACTTCGTGTGAGAAATGACTATAGTCCTGGTCAGAGTTAGGATATCGGTGAAGCAACCCCAACACATGTAGTAATTGACTTTGCTTTGTTAAGTACTGGCTATGTATGTTACTACAGAAATCCATCTAAAAATGTGTAGAAGTCTAATTGACACTACATTTCAGGTGCAGTCAGTGTGCAAATACATAGCCAAGGTCATCTCATTCCCGCTGTTCATTAGATCACGACTACGATGACACAGACGTTTGAACTTGAGTCAAAATGACCTCTGCTAGGGATCAAGTAGCCACGATTAAGAGGTTTAGAAACATAATTGGAGGTAGAAGTATCTTCCTTTGATTTTCTATTTCTATACTATTCTTCGTTTCTTTTGCTTATGTTGCTGGTTGTAAAACAAAATCATTAATCAAAACACTAAGGTACTTAGTAGGTTAATTAGTTACTTTAGGAAAATACAACTATGCTAGTAATTGCTACAGACTTTCTACCCTTTTAGTATATTACTGTTTCACCAATATAAATAACTGTAAAATTAAAAATATTGTGAACACTATATTGCTTTCAGTATAAAATCTGCTACGTGACAACACCTCGACGCCTTCAGGTGGCATAACTTTATGCGGTGGTGGAACTCAGGAAATGCCGCCTCAAGTAATGTCTGTTTATTGGTATAGTTTAGTCACAGTCACGTTTCATAGTCTTTTCAAACCTACGCGTAAAAATTCATCTGTACATCCTTTTTGGAACTCGTTAGAGTATATTGAATGCTTTTTAAAATTAATTTCAATTTTGAAGTAAACTTTTAAATTATCTATATTTTAATTGTAAAGTCCTAAGATCTTTCTATTACTTACTTGGTGGTAAAAATTCCTGATAATCATTTGTAAATATCAATCTTTAATCAATTTGTAAACATCAATTAATCATCAATGTATATATAAAATCAGCTGTTACCCTCGACTAAGTAAATAATTTCTTATTGAACAGTATAGGTATGTCATATTAATGCTCTAAATGGCATAGTGAACTGTCCTGAAAAGATGTGATGGTAAGTGAAAGGTACTTCAGTGTCCTGATCCACTTCAGTTTAAGTGTAAAGAGTAATGTTTGTGTCTTGTAGTCAGAGAGTGAAAATTAAATTAAAAATAAAATTATAAGAATAGGCTCCTGACATTGACTCAACATTATGTAGATCTATTTTTTTATATTTGTAACTTTTTATAACTTTTACACTGTAAGTTCTGTGTAATTAATTAAGAACTAAAAACGACGGTCTTGTGTTTTGTCTGCTCTTTATGACCTCTGGTTTATGGTTAAGTGGTAGAGAAAACAGTTTTTAAAATTCAAACTTTGCTTATTAAAACATCTTTCTTAAATTTTTTTCATTTGGTTTTAAAGATTCATTACAAACTTACACGCAGAAATTTTGAATCAAAGCAATTTTATAAATAAACAGAAAGTGAACCGCTGGAGAAATCAAGAGTTCTGGCAGCTACTTGATTTGCATTTCCCTGTGAAGTTCTCGAGTCAGTCTGCTTATGTTATATTCAAGTATGTGAAGTGTAAAGTCCATAGGGTATGTACGTGTTATTTTCATGTGATAGGTCATGACACGTTACGAAAGGTCACATCATCATGTACCAAAATGACGAAAGATATTTTGTAACCTTAATATTTTGCATTACCTAATCTAATGGTTTAACTATTATGTAACAAACTATAAACCTGATATATACATCCTATAATTTTATGACATAACTAGCTCTTCCCCGCAGCTTCGCACGCGTTTTGTAAGCTTTGCTCGTGTATGAGCACTTCTGGTTCAAGTGAATTATATTGTCAACGCCGATGTAGAGTTTACCTTGTTGACACTATCAAGACAATCTGACAAAAGTGTATGTTTATAGCCATAGTACACGTACATGTACTTAATAATAAAGTAGTCTAACATTAAAGCAATAAGGTCAAACAGAAATTCATTTGAAAGACAAATATCCACAAAAACTTAGCGCCTTCACATAGTGTGTGGTTATTATACACAACCATCTCGTAATTGTAGTTTACAATGTGCAGGCGCTTTGATAACTTATATATTTTGCAGCGCCTCCTGGTGGTGAGTTACATCAATGAGCATAGCATATAAACCTTCTACGTGAAAAAAATACATAAAAATTGTCATAATGATCGGTCTAGTTTCTGAGTCTATAAAGGACAAACACACAAACATTCATTTATATATATATATATATATATATATATATATATATATATATATATAGATGTAATATAATTTTTAGTAATACTAACAGTTAGTTACCTGTTGCTCCGCACGCAATTCGTAGGCTTTCACGTGTATGAGCATTTCTGAATCAAGTGAATTATATTTTAGATGCTAATATTGAGTTTGCTTTATTTCCACAATCAATGAATTACGTCAATAAAAGTGTTTAATTATGGCCATTTTAATTTTCCCCGGTCTATGGATTTATTGTTCCAGGCTTTATTTTGTCTTGTTTCCCTTTCAAGAAAACATAAATACATGCATAGATCGGAGAAGCTTACTTCTGTAAAAAGACAATGAAGACGGATTTTTATAACAGTCTTTAAATTTATAGTGAAAGTTAGATAGTAACTTTACCTTTCGTATATAATTCTTAATATTTTTAAAAAATGTATCGTGAAAAGTATATTTTCACTACAAATTTAATTTTCTTACTCTATGCTCAACAGCGATGGCAGAAGAGGTTGAAATAAAGGTTTTTACTATCAAGCTTACTCAATGTTTTAAAATATTGAAAATAGAAGTTAAATATTTTTTAAACATATGTTGGTGATATCATAAAACAATTTAAACATAACAGTTGATTATTTTCAACAGGCTCTTTCATTTAATATTTCGCATCAAAATTGGGAATTTTCACTGCTTTAGAGACCAGTGAGGCGGAGGCCGAAGGGTTTTGGAAATAAGAATAGGCCTAATTAATTTCAAGGACCCTAAGAATGTCCATGTAAAATTTAAGTGCAATAGGTTAAATGGTTTACGCGTGAAAGGATAAGAAACAAAGGCACTTTCGCATTTACAATATTATTAGGATTAGCCACCGCGGCCATCTATGAGCCGATGGCCGCATGGTCTTAGGTGTTGGACTTTGGATCTGACTTTGATAATATATCTTAGATTAAAATCATGTCTGTGAAAGTAGCACTATTTATCGGTGTTATCGACCTTGTTGGATTTTTGCAGCAGGATTAAAACATATTTTTATCTACTTTGGCCTTTAAATTTCTAAGCAAAAGTCATTACTTTCATTCATGATAACTACTCCGAATTCTCAAAGAAAACAGGTAAAGCTTTGCAAGGCCAAAAATATCACTCTTACTCCTTTGTCTGTTTTAAGGTGTAAGTAATTAAATAACATTTTGATTTAATATTAAAATATTTACTTTTATATTTAACTCCCTCAGCCTGTGTACCGATCTTTGAACTTTAATTTTATCAGTTGTTGGTTTAATAAGAAAAATTTTATAGGTCCAACTATATGAAGACAGAACATTTTATATTGTAACAGGACAAGTAAACAAACCAGACACAAGTGTATAAAAGGATCGATTGTACAAAGAAACAACACATGACAAGCCGCTTCTGTGAGGTGACGTCAAAGGACCGACTGACAATGCCGCAAGCTAGCGAGTTTATCCTGACTTGTACGATACACCTCTCTTCTGTGTTGGATAAATGTTGCTGTGTACTACCTTAAACAGTATTTGATAACAATATATTTTGACATTTATCCTGACTTGTACAACTCGCTCTAGATCTCTTCTTTGTTGGATTAATGTTTCTTTGTAAGAACTCAAGCAGTATTTGTTTGCAATATATTTTGGTTTTCCCTTAATAACCTTTGAGATATGCAGATTTTTAGGATAAAAGTTCACTAGAATAATATTTGTAGTTAGATTTTTAAGATATAAGATGGGATACTCAATAAAGGAAGGATAATTTAATTGAAGTATATAGGAGTCGTTAAATACATTATTTTTTACATTTCATACTGTTTAGGAATACAGTACTTAACTAACATATATTTAAATTCTTAAAGAACTTTTTTACTCGCTAATATTCAAGATTTTAATTATTGCGCAATCGAAGTGAACAAAAATAGATATTGGAATATTTCATTAAATTTTTATATGATTACAGATAGGGGTTTACGTGTAAAAGTTGTACTGGCAAGTAAATATAAATTATGTAGCCTACATACTTAGAAAAATAATAATGAATTCAATGAATAAGCCCTAGCCATAAAGACTTTCTACAATTTTTAAAAACAGGATAATGTTTATATACAAAATGTGGATGTACAGGAGGAACAACAACGTTGCAAAACTGAGAAATAAATTATAATTTAATTGAAAGTGTTAGTGATACGCTGAAATGTTGTACCTAGCGTTTGACATTGGTAATTGGCTAACTTTGCTAATTGTTAATTTGTCAGCCAAAACAATATTTACTTGCCTCTGGCGTTTTCGTAATGATGTTTGTATTTATTTCATCAAAGAATATCGCCTTTGTTTTTTAACTAGTTTAAGGCTTAATTAGTGATTCTTGTTAGGATATTTTGGTCCCCATGCTGTTTCTCAACATTCAAAATTGTATGTAAATATATGTCAGTTGTTTAACTCTAATGTTTATATTTATTGATATTAAAATTTAGTTAGCCTTATTCCTTTATCTTAAAATTACTAATTTGCTAGTTAACTGGTATTGCTACGAACATTATTATTATGGGGTTATTAATATTGTTATTACTTGAAAATAAACTCAAATTTTTAAAATAAATCTACAAACTCTATACGACGTTGTTACTAAAAAAGTTTTTTTAATGGAATAAACTATACATCTAAAAGGTTTTATTTACAATTTGTAATTGAATAAATAACATTTTCTCAATTCATACATTTTTAGTTCACTAATTATATTAAAAGGTTTTGAATATGAAGGAAATCGGCAACAAATACTAAAAATTTAATACATCAAAACAATTTTTCAACGTTTAAATTTTAAAAATTCGTTTAAATAAAAATAATAAATTAATACAAATAAATAACAACTACATTTTATTTTTCATTTTACATTCCAACTTTTTTTGCATTCTATGCTAATGTTATTTATTTTTCTCGCTTTATCAGCCTTAGAAATATTAACTCAACTTTCAATACAGCATGCTACGAAGAGAATTTTCATTTTATGTAGAAACAGGAGAAACCAAAGTAACGTAAACGATATCCCTACATTACTTTAAAAATTTCCCAATGCTGTAATTGTTGATATATTTATTGAACTTTCCGCATTGGTTAAATACATCTTGCTTTTAAATTAAGATTGTCCAATCCTAACTTTAACTATATTAATTTTCAGTCGCATTACCATACTGTAATACACGAACATCGAGACTGATCAAACTTTAAACTAATTACTCTGCAAGTAATATGATACACGATATGAGAGACGAATGACACTGGTAACCGTGTAGCGTTACAAATTGTTAATTTGTCGCCACAACAATATTTGCTTTCCACTGGCGTTTCTGTAATTGCGTTTTTATCCATTGCAACAAACAGTATTTCATTCGTTACTTGTAATGATATCCAGTAACTATATGTTTTGACTAGCAGTAACCCCGCGGCTTCACACACAATGTGCTGTTGAATAAACACAGGACACCATGGGCATATTCTTTTTAAACAACACTTGAGATGTAAGTCATAGTCACTTTAGGTTATTCCAATCTTGTGATCCATTTTATATCTTAATTTAAAGGACAGTGTCTCTGAACTCTGAAGATGAAGTATGAAACAGTTTTTATAAGTACGTGAAATAACTCGATCTTCTATCCAATGATCTATAATGTTTCATTAAATAGCTCAAATGATTTCAATAACAATTGAAGTATTTTGGTCTATTGTGGAGGAATCCTAAAATGGAAGTCCTTAGCTTTTAAGTAGTAAGTGATGGAAATCTATGTACTTTATAAAGGGAAGTAGGCTTATTTTAAGTAGATATTTTGTCAAAATTCTTGGTAAACAGCTTCGAATAAAAAAGCTCATGACTTTTATTTTAGGATTTGTCCGTGTATGGGCACTTCTGGTTCGAATTAGTTATATTCCCAACAAGGTCTGTTGTCAATGTTGTTTGCCTTGTTGCTCTGATCAAATCAATATTTCAAAACGTGTACACTTGTAACCATTGATTCGGTCTAAGATATTGCTGGTGCCTTCTTTTCCTTCTTTCCTCTATCAAGTACATAGATACATAAGCAAGACTGAATTACATACAACTCCCAGAAAACAACTAAGGTGGATTATTTTTATAATAGTCTTCAACTCTGTAGTAAAAGTTGGAAAGGAACTCTGTCTTTAATATCTGCATTACACTACTTATCAAACACTGCATACTTAACATTTGGAAAGATTTAAAGTTACAAATATATTTTTTACTAAAATGTCCAATGTTATTATGTAGACAAACTATGTGCTCAACAGTGATTACTGAAAAGGGTAAAATAAGTAGAGCTGTTTAAGCTTACTCTATGCTTTCAAGACGATAATGCTATATAGAATAAAACTTTTAGTAAAATTAACCGAAACATATACTGTGTTATCATATTATAATGTTGAGACAGAACAGTTGAAAAACAAGAAACAATAGGCTCTTACAATTTGTTTTGCTGCATTTCGTTTCTTACAGGAATTGTTGCAACTTTAGAACGCACTAGGGTGGAGCTCTGAGTTAAGAGAGAAAAATCCTGCCTTAGTGGGCATATAGGGTACAACATATAACCTATGTACCAAATTTAATATCTTTCTCTTAATATTTTTGTTGGGCGTTGGTTAATCAGTCAATAAGTTAGAAAATCTTTTATTATATAACTTAGTAGTAATGTACTGACAAATTTTTTTATTTTGTCAATTTTATTTTTTTTTATTTCTTATTAAATATAAAGAAAGACATTTAAATGTGTTAAGTGATCTTTGGTATCAATTCTAAAAACTGTTGTTGATAATGTATACATAGAATACATGGCTAAATTCACGAAAAGATTAAAATAACATAAAAGCAAGCTTGAATGTGAGCATTTAAGTATTTATTAATTCAGATTTACTTTTTTATAGATGAATTCTGAATTCATCCTAAAAATACCGAAGAAGAATGAAAATAATTATGTTTACAACAAGAACTAGCTTCAATTCAGTTTGGAACAGCGCTTTCCATGTAAAATTCAAATATAAAGGAGTCTTTACAGTATGTTTGCATGAAGAAAGACTCTTTACATGTTAACAACGTTCTATGCTCTTTATGTTTTTGTATATGTAGTCATTCACATGTTACATTCATTTAAATATTGTAACAAAGGAACACAAAACATACAAGTCAGCCAGCTGCTGAGTATTAAATATTTTACTATTCTTTTATTTACCCACGTGGAGAGGCAGTGCCTTTATTCCGCATTCTGTCTTTTTAATGGAGTTAGTTACCTCGGTGTGTTTAGTTTTTCCTTTACCAGTGCAATCTTGACGTAATAGAAAGTAAAATATACAGATTTGAGATCACTGCTACGCTCAATTATTACTTTATTTTGAAAATTCTGCTGTGGACCAAAATATGACTGGTAGTCTTTTGGGAGGGATTAAATTTGGGTGGGGACAAAATAAGTTGTTAAGTAAATATTGTCGTCAGAAATAAGCTGGATATTGTATATAACAGTTTCCGTTTTGTGTTATTTTACAATCCAATTTGTCATTCTACTCTAAACATATATATTATTCTAGTTTCATATATATTAATACATTTATTTATTCACTTATTCGTAGACAGTTGTTGATTTGTAAGAATAATATAATAAAATATGCTACTGTTATATGTTACAAGAATGTACCACTAAGCCTTGAGGGTTGAATTCATCAGGTGCAAAAAAATTCAAAAGGTTGATCAAATAGAAATCAACTCATATAATGAAATGATGGGACTAAACTTCCGATCTATGTGTTCAAGGAACTATCAGAACTATGCACTCATTGTAACTATTTTGAACTAGATGGTAAAACATGCTGTTAAAGTAAGGAAATTACAATGGAATTTTCGCCGGAGGAGCATTTTTATAGAGGAATTTGAGCAAGCGCTGGCTTGAAAATTTCTGAAGATATAAATTTTGTATTGTATTCATGGTGTAAGGTTTCAGGAAGCTACCCTATCTTTAAATGTTTTACTTATATGCACTATACACATGTATTTATGTTTCAAATGTGTATGTTATACTTATATGCAAGTAGTATGATTATGTATGTATACCTGCACTATTAGTAATTTAATACATTTTTCACATAAAACGTTACCTGATATTTATAAATAATTCATTATCTCGATACAATAATGCCATGGCTTGTGAACACAATTTAAACTGAAAAATTTCTGAAGATATAACTTTTTGTATTGTACTTATAATGTAAGGTATTAGGAAGCTTGTATATATACTTGCTCTATTAGTAATGTGATAAATATTTAACGTAAAACGAGACCTGTAATTATTTATGAGTAATACCCAATCTCAAATCAGGATAACCTTGAATTTGAGAAATCTTTTTACTGGAACTTTAAAATTTTGTTGTTTTAAATTGTACTTTTAATCAAAGTTTTTAATTTTATTCTATACCTGGAATATACTTTCGCCATATTCCCTCATTATGGTACGAAACTAATGGTAGTGTTATATTATTATAAAATATTACGATGGAGAACGTCTGAAACCATGTAATCCTTGCTATGTGTTATGACATAATTAAAGGATATACGATTTAATAATATTTTATGATAAGACAGTAAATGTTGCCTATGTACTGAAAGCTCCTGTGTTTGTGTTCAGACTATGGGTTAAGTGAGCGGTACAATGCGGCATGATCTAGTAGTTGTCTAAATCTTTGTCCAAACTAAGAAATTCGCTTTTGCCGCCAAAGTGGCATGAATTGTTACCGACTAAATTGATTTCCCTGGGGAGTTGATGCTATTCGCAGCCTATCGACAGGTTGCAAGTCAGTTAAACTTGCAGCACTCCCCGGAAACGAAAACAATGGCAGACGATTCTTCACACTGAAGTCGGCACACGTTACAATATATACTAACAAATGATGGTTTCTAATGTGTCCTGGATAAAAAGAAATGAATTTTCTAATTATATAACAAAGTGCTTCATCTTCATTAATAAACTGATCTATAACTATGAAAACATAACTCACTTTAATAAAAATCTATGAAACTATGAAATACAGTAGATATAATTAAGTCTAATAATTTGGTGATTTAACTCTTTCATTGAAGTTTTCTTACTGAGATAAAAAAGATTACTTATCAAGTCAATCATAAACGAAATAAAAATATTTTTAAAGATCAGGTGTTTATAATATGTTACATATACGTACGATATATGATCAAAATTAGAATTTTCAATATAAAACATTGTCCAATTTTTTTTTTTAGAATATAATTGCTTCCAGTTGTGAGGCAGAAGCTATTCAATTGAGGTAATTAATATAGATATACAAGATAAATCAAATTAGGTGTAGGAAATAGTACGAGAACTATAAAAACTCACAACAAAGAATTATAAAATCAAAAAGATTTATCTTTATAATTATTAATTAATATTGAACATCTATTGAATATATTTAACATATTTTGAATACTGAATATATTCAACATATTTTTGAAATATCTTTTACGATTAGTTACATCGTACATGGTTTTAAAGATATATACAGAAGAATTGTTTGAACATTTCTTAAATCATATTTAGTCATTGCTTGCGGATGGACGAAAACACAAACATAGGGTTTTACAATAATCTAGACTATTATTTTTCAGTTTATATAAATAAAATAATAATACCAATGAATCTCGTTTGCATTTATCTTTTACTAACAACACATTACTTATAAAAATTAACCAAGAGTTACACACAGAAGAATTTAAAGTCATGGAGAAAGTCGTGTAGTGCTTCATTATAAAAGAAATAATTTTCAAAATACATTTATCCATGTATTTCTACTAATCTATTAATAAGGGCTCGTACACTAATTTTCAGAATGAGATAACAACAACTATTGGTAAAAGTTAAAATCTATTAGCTGCAGATTTAAAAAAGTATTCTTCAAATTTCTAGAATGGGCACTATGCATTTTAAAATACCAAATTAATAAAAACTGTCATATATTGTTACTTAGTAACAAAATGATTTTGTGTGAGTCCGATATGTGTTTTCTGAATAGATACTGTGGTATGACCCAAATTTGCTTGATCGTTTTCTTGTATCAGAATCGAACGTACACATACTCGTACACCGCTATGAGCAAGTCGTGAGTACTTGCAGTGACAGATGGTTAATACGCGTTTCACACGAGTGCGTTGTTTACTTGTGCTACTTATGGGAAACGTGCCACTAACATCGCAGTCATGTGAACTCACACCGAGCATCAGACGTGAACACAAATATATACGAGTATACACCATATTGTAGCCATGTGCAGAGTCGAGGTGACTGCCAGTGACAGATGGCTAATACGCGTTTCACACGAGTCCGTTGTTTACTTGTGCTACTTATGGGAAACGTGCCACTAACATCGCAGTCATATGAACTCACACCGAGCATCAGACGTGAACACAAATATATACGAGTATACACCATATTGTAGCCATGTGCAGAGTCGAGGTGACTGCCAGTGACAGATGGCTAATACGCGTTTCACACGAGTCCGTTGTTTACTTGTGCTACTTATGGGAAACGTGCCACTAACATCGCAGTCATGTGAACTCACACCGAGCATCAGACGTGAACACAAATATATACGAGTATACACCATATTGTAGCCATGTGCAGAGTCGAGGTGACTGCCAGTGACAGATGGCTAATACGCGTTTCACACGAGTCCGTTGTTTACTTGTGCTACTTATTGGAAACGTTCCACTAACTTCCCGCACATGTGAGTCACACCAAGCATCAGAATCGAACACACACACTACACCATTTTGTTGCCATGTGCAGAGTCGAGGTGACTGCCAGTGAAAGATGGCTAATACGCGTTTCACACGAGTCCGTTGTTTACTTGTGCTACTTATTGGAAACGTTCCACTAACTTCCCGCACATGTGAGTCACACCAAGCATCAGAATCGAACACACACACTACACCATTTTGTTGCCATGTGCAGAGTCGAGGTGACTGCCAGTGACAGATGGCTAATACGCGTTTCACACGAGTCCGTTGTTTACTTGTGCTACTTATGGGAAACGTGCCACTAACATCGCAGTCATGTGAACTCACACCGAGCATCAGACGTGAACACAAATATATACGAGTATACACCATATTGTAGCCATGTGCAGAGTCGAGGTGACTGCCAGTGACAGATGGCTAATACGCGTTTCACACGAGTCCGTTGTTTACTTGTGCTACTTATTGGAAACGTTCCACTAACTTCCCGCACATGTGAGTCACACCAAGCATCAGAATCGAACACACACACTACACCATTTTGTTGCCATGTGCAGAGTCGAGGTGACTGCCAGTGAAAGATGGCTAATACGCGTTTCACACGAGTCCGTTGTTTACTTGTGCTACTTATTGGAAACGTTCCACTAACTTCCCGCACATGTGAGTCACACCAAGCATCAGAATCGAACACACACACTACACCATTTTGTTGCCATGTGCAGAGTCGAGGTGACTGCCAGTGACAGATGGCTAATACGCGTTTCACACGAGTCCGTTGTTTACTTGTGCTACTTATTGGAAACGTGTCATTAACTTCGCAGACATGTGAGTCACACCAAGCATCAGAATCGAACACACACACTACACCATATTGTAGCCATGTGCAGAGTCGAGGTGACTGCCAGTGACAGATGTCTAATACGCGTTTCACATGAGTCCGTTGTTTACTTGTGCTACTTATTGGAAACGTGCTACTAACTTCGCACACATGTCATTCAAACCGAGTCTGACCGAGGTAAGTGACGTAACTTATCGTTGCAATTTAAGTACTAATGTTGTATTTACTACCATTTACAGATTTCAATCATTTAATCACTAAAAAAATCCCACTTCTACATTAGAACTTTGCACCCTTGAGTAATAATCGAAGTTTATGGAGCAACAACAATAAACCAGGTGGAAAAAGTAGCCTAAATCCTTTCCTAACAGTTAATACGTGTAACACATAAAATAAAATGTGAATGTTAATTGATTCACCAGTATATTACTAGGCATTTGTTTCGATAGTTTATTATTTTTTAGTAAAGAGATAACTAATCTCAAACAAATGGCTATCCTTTATTTGAATGCAAAAAATTAAAGATGATAAAAATTTAAACAACTGTAATGGACTATCAACAATCGGATGAAGGATTTGAAGATATAAAAAGGATAATAAGCCTTTTATTTTCATTTTCCTTCAAAATTCTTGAACTTCATGAAAAAAAAATAAAGCAAACCCTCGACTTAGGATTAAGATGTACTGACGGCCACCTGCATTACAACTCCATAGTAACGCTTTTACGCTCTCTCTCCCCTCAGTTATAGAAGATATAATGTTATAAATATGTAATTAATATGCATCTAAGCGCTTTGTAATTATTTCAATATTTTTATTAGTTTACAAAATCTTAAACTTTACTTATTGTTTTTTTTAAATGCTTAAAAGAAAAAAAGTGCTTTTGTATGCGTATTCAAATGTCTTTGAAACGAGACATTAACCATAATTCTATGATTAGGGTTTAGACGTTTTTAGCGTTGGTCCCATGTATGGTCGCTTCCATACAGCCTAGTTTTAAATAGTGGCCATGTAGTCTAATATCTTTATCATATCAGTGTTACCACGGGCAGTAGTGGACAGTGGTACCAGTCATCAGACCCTCTCCTGGCCGGCAGTTTACACTGTAGGGATAACATTTTTACTTGTGCTTTTTAAAGTGAAACTTTCATAGAGAAAAATAAATAATGCTAACTAGTAGGTGCAAATATTCATTCAACCCTAATTTATATGTTACTAGCGGGCCCGGCGCGCTTTGCTGCGCATTTCAATAATTTTTTGCAAAAGTTTTGCCCGCGGCTTCGCACGCAATTTTCCCGTTGAAAACAGTACACTATATTCACTTATTCTTTTTCTATCACATTCTAAACATTGCTGAGATAATTGATAGTCGTTCCATCGTGAGCCTCTTGGGCGTATTATGAAGGTATGTACCATATTCCTGCCTCTATCTAGCTGTTACCCACGGCTTCGCACGCAAATCTTAAGAACCGAAGTCCTTATATTACTTAGTAAATTTTTTTTTTACTATAATAAATTTTAGATTAAATTAGTTATATCTCCGATGCCACGATTGAGCTTGCTTTGTTGTCTCGATCGAGAGAATATGTACACACGGAGTTTTGAGAACCATACTTCTGTCAAAAAAAACAACTAAGGTTGATTTTATAACATTCTTTATATTTGCAGCCAACGTAAGATAGTAATTATGATATCTGCATTACTCTTCTGATCAAGCATGAGCATGGTTTATATTAAATAAATATTGCAGTTAAAGGTGAATTTTTAAGTCAAATTTGAATTGTATTATCTGGATAGTAAAGTCTATGTTTAACAGTGATTGCAAAAACAGTTTAAACAAAATTTGTCGTTTCTCTTAAGCTTACTCTATGCTTTAAAACTATAAGTGTAATATATGTTTACAAAGAACAGCTGATTAAAAATTTGAAAAGACGTTAACATATGTTTGCTGCAATGCATTTCTTATGGGTATTTCTGTAAACCAGTGGGGCGGAATCCTGAATCGGGAAAGGGATGGGCATAGCTTATAAACCTTCTCCGTGGAAAAATACATATACGTACAAATTTTCATCATGATCGGTCCAATAGTTCACGATTCCCTAAAGGACAAACATACAAACATTCATTTTTATATATATAGATTAGATGACAAAATAGCAATGTGGAATTAAGGATAGCTGTGTGGATAAAAGTAAGATCAAATATCCTACACGGAACGAAAACTCAACGCTGTAAAAACGATCACACGAAGAAAGTAATAGAGCTAGACTTGGCACCATCTGCGGTTGAATATAGAATGCAACACTTGGCGGTTTTTACAGGAACAAACCTAATTTCCTAAGAAATTTCTCCGTTTCGGAATAAAATCATCCTTTATTCAAAACTTACTGGTTTTCCATAGTAGAGTGAACACTAACTGGATAAAAATTGAGGCACCAGAGCCGTAAAGATCATTTGGTGTCAGTCTGTTTGACACGAACTTTAGAAATTAATTTTGCACTGTGCACTCACCCGAAATTTGAGAATTGCAAAGAGGTTCAAGATGTCAATTGTAATTGTAAACATCTAGAGAAGCAACCTGAAGCTGGCTCTACTGCGACATCCATAGAGATAAGATAAGAGCTTTGATTGTATTAGTCGTGTAACTAATATAATCAAAAGATGAAAGTAAAGACTTCGAGATTTGTGACGTATGCACTGAACGAAGGAAAACTATATGGAAGCCTGATTACTAAGAAAGACTGTCTAAAAATAACTATAATCTTCCTTGAAGTTCTTCTAATTTTTCAACAAAGTTTAGTTTATTTTTAAGATTAACCATTATCTAAAATCATCGTACAATTTAAAGTGACATATTTTACATGGAACAACACATTCAACTCAAATCAGCCAGTGTGGAGTTCCAACACTTTATCATATACAAACAATGCAACAATATTGATAAATCTCTCCCAATAAAAATCGTCTTGCATCGATACATTAAACATCGAAAGATATTTTAAAAGAGTGACTTATATATGATAATGCGACGCCTGCCAGTTTCAAGCCACATCATGCCCTTAATGGAAATACGTAATACGTTACATTGAAATGTAGATATTGCAGCCCTCACTAACCGTGGTGTGATACGTGGCCTACTTCTGCTCACTGTCACAGGTACAAAACTACCACCATAATATCATTAGTCTATTCTATTATGTTCGAAGATTTAAAACGGGAAATATATATATATATATATATATATATATATATATATATATGTATATATATATATATATGTATATATATATATATATGTATATATAATTTCATTAAACATTAAATCACTAAAAGTACTGGCTCCGCCGGGACTCGAACCGGGATCTGTCATTTACCGGGTGAATGTGCTACCATTTACCACAGAGCCCTTACTTTGTAAGATACAATTATTTTGTATTTGGACGTATCTGTCACATATGCCTTTAAATAACCAAAATAACATATGATCGGAAAACCAAATACATGTCATTTATACAAATTTAATGAATGTAAATAAAAGTCGTTTGACATAAACTTTGTAATAGGTGTCAATTTGGTCTTTGGGGGTTAATCTCGATTAAGTTAAGCATAAATATTTTGTAAGTCCTTCCAGCTTCCATGACGACAATTTAAATAACCTGGTTTTGTATATAGAAATTACCTATTAAAAATTATAAATACACGATACAATTGTACATAAAACAAAAGTTCACTGCGACAAATTTAGCCCATTAATGTCAAATAATATAAGTATTTATACAAGAGTGCAGCAAAGAAGGTTGAGGGCGTGGCTCCCGAGGGCCACCACTTAGCTTAACCCAAACAGAATATGAAGCGTTCCCAAACTGACCTCCCGTCTGACAGACACACAGCTTGATTCAGTGATGTACGCATCTTCAACTTTAGCACTCCGAAATAATATGAGAGCTTACTCAAATGGTTTATACAAATAAGGGCTAAAAAGGTTTACGTTTTGGTGGAAAAAATGGCAATTTTTATCGAAGAACTCACATTTGGACTAGCTAAGTTCTTCAAAATTACAATGGAAAATGTAGTAGATTATTCGATTTCTAAATTTAGTTTTTGTTTTGTTTGCCTTTATGAAAACCATTTGCTGCACGTTTGTGGAGGCTGAAATAGCTGTGAGATCACAGACAAGTCACGGACCGGCTGTCAATAACTTTTGTTCGGTTAGAAGACACGTGGAGCTTAAGCATGGTCTCCGGACATAAGCTCTAAACTATTCTTCTTAGCTCGTAACGCATATTTAACATTTTATAATCAAATTAATTGGTGAGCTACAAACTGTAATTGTAAAAACTAAAATAAATTCAAATTAAAACCTAAACTAACTTTGCATCCAATGAAACCAAATCTCACAACCATTTTTTTACACTTTTTAGTTTCCATCGAAAGTATTACATATACATGTATATAATATAATACATCATAAATTGCGGTTATTCAACTAGCTATTGTTTTTATTTTTATATAATTGATGTTAAAAACACACGCGAAGGTGTGTTTTCAGCATTTAACTCTGATTCAACTAAATAAATTGAAACCTCAATTATTATTATCATTATCAATATAATAATTATATTATTATTATTTATAATATAATATACACTATTATATTGTATTAACTTGGCATTAAAGAAAAATTAAGAAACTATTATACACAGTAATTGCCTATTATAACATAAATGCAAACAAATATTTATATATAAAATTTCCAATAGTTAAGAACCGAGCAAATCCAAGCATTTTCTTCTGCCATCAATATGCGGGTAGGATCGCGCCACATTAGGGAAATGTTTCCCTGTAATTGGATCCTGTTCCAATTTCCTTATAAATTGTCACTGAAAGTTTCTTTGTAACTTTTCATTACTTTTTCAACGCTATTCTGCAACATTGTGACGTTTACCACATAGCTTATTGTTCCATCATACATACAGTATGTTTAGATTGCATCTATTTTTACTCCCTAAATCTTCTTTTAAATAAAAATAAATTTAAAAATGTGTTATTAAGCTCTAATCTTAAAATCGGCTGGACCAATTCCACTACTTCTTTTTGTAAAATACTCATTGCATTCTATTATACAAAGAAAAGGATTAGTAAAGTTACCTGTAATATTTTTATAATTCAGAATAAATTGTAGTATTTACGTTTCATAATCCAAATTCAACTAACACTAAACAGCTGTTGATACTTTTAGCTACAATTCAACACGTTGGCTGAAACAAAGTACACATTGCTTTATCAGTTATGAAATGCAAATAGCGAATTCAAAGTTAAAGTCTAAACTTTACTCCAGATTGTAACCCGTGACAAACTAAACACATCTAATACATTGTAAATACAATTTACACATTGTTATAAAGCCAACCTTATTGAACAAAGGCGGAAATATTTTCACACAAGTTACTCCAAACTTTCGAGCTCCCTTGACATTGTGATATGGTAATTTAGAAATGGTTTATGAAAAAGTGCCTCAACAATTCATTCATTCCCATACTACAGACCGAAAAACAACATTACTTTTATAACGCAAAATATTTTAAACAATTATTTTGGAATATTGCATGAACTTAATAAGGACATTCCCCTTATACCGGAAGTAGATAGGAAAAATGTAGAGTTTTCTCTCAGGCCATAATAGGATTTTTAGTACTACGTATGAATGTATATTTCTTTAATTGGGAAAACAAAGCAAATTTAACTATAGCACTGGGCAAATTTTAGAGCGGAAGTAGATTACAAGAACGACAAATATACTTTTTGACCGAATTATATTTCCAAGAGCTACACACTTACATAGTTTATTTGAACGGAGCAATGAGGCACTGAACAAAAGAACTGTGATACCGCAAGTGAATTTAAATGGCTGGAAGTAAACGCCTTTCAACACAATTAGGCTTATCAGTTCTAAGTATGTAGATATTGGTCTTCATGAAGACAACAAATCAAACTCTTTTAAGGCACTAAAAATATCTTAGATAGGAAAGTACATGACAAGGGTTAGAAGTAAACGCCTTTTAACAACTTATGTTTCCAATTTATATGTATTTGTATTTCCTTAATCGGAGGAACAAGAAAGACTCAACTATGGCGATGGAAAAAATCGTTAATTAAAACCAGAAATTATTCTACACGTGCAAAACATGGTATATGAGTCAGGTTAAACTCTGATCCCCTTAACCAAGATTAATAAAATAATGTGTACCTGATATATACCTACTTACGTTTAAACCTAGATTTCAGTTTAGAACAAACTCTAAGGCGAACCATTGGTTTTAGGTACTTTTTATGGTGAAGTCAATCATATTTCACTGAACTTGTATATTTTTACCTTTCTCTGTAGAGCAGGTTGATAAGGCGATGGCAAAAAATACTCGCGTTGTAATTAATTGTTTAAAAAGTTAAATATAGAAAAATAAATTATTACTGAGACTTTGGTAAGTATGTGAGCGGTAAGTAGGCGTGCTATGTAGATGGGTGGCGGAGCGGGAATCGCCGATTTGACTTGATAAGCCGTTAAAGGCGCATCTGGTGGGTTTGTAGGAAACTATGACGTGGTTTAATTATGACGATAAATAGCGTGATCAGTGGTAATTGGAAGACTTAGTTAGGCTGGGGCTATGAAGGTTGATTTGAAATGTATAATATGATGTGGGTGTATATCTTAAGATATTTATTTATATTGGGTAAATCTTAAAGACATTTTTAAGATTAAAAATAAGAAATATATAAAAATGATGCCGGTAAACGGCACACTATTCGTAGTACTAAACCACTATCTATGTTGATTTTTGTATCTTAGAAAATATTTTTCTGATAACATTCGAATACCTATAGAGCGTAGTGTGAGATTAATGCATACTGAAATACTAAGTTACAAGATAGTTTTTTTTCGATGAAACACACAGTTTTATCTTATTTATAGTCTATTACAATAGGCATGCTTCATTAATAATGTGTTACACTTTTCACTCCTACAAAGAGTCTCTAAAGTGGTAACTCTAATTCGCATTCAGAATGGAACGATTTAACAAGACTGTGCAAAGAAAATTCTAACCGTACAACTGTTAAACGTAATGCATAGGTCCTTCTGCACTTCACAATATACAAAAATAAATATGAGTTGATAAAATACTTGGAAATAACAAATTGAAACTATGTAAATTATATACTTATTTTTAATTCTTGTATATTGCACTTATTCACACATATTCGTAATGGTTTACTTCATAATTAGCAATCGATGTTTTATATTATTAAATCAAGTAATTCATGTAGCAAACGTTACTGATTATTTTAACACATTCTAGGAATATAGATACGTAGAGAAATATTTCGGATACTTAATTGCATATAAATATAAATTATATTTATATATTTATAGATATAAATTATATTTATTAGTGTTAAAGGTGTTGTTAAGGTCGTAATGACATAGTGAAGGCCTGAGTAGAGAGTTAAAGTCGGATCCCAGCACACTATAACTTCTCTACGGAAGCCCACAAGGTCTATAGCCGCAAACAGAAATAGATGCGGATATGATAAGTTACTCCGACCAACTCCAATTTGTGATTAATGGGATTTTGTACTCCAATTTTTCCGTACATATAAAGACGTCTTATAATTCTATGGGAGAAATCGCCGAACTTCATGATTGGACTAGTGAACAGCATGAGGCATTAATGCAGGTGTTTTTCCGCTTAAGACATAATCATCATTGACGTTGGAGACAGAATGATATCGCTTGCAAGTAGAATGTTTATGATGAAACGACAAAGCAAGAGCCTCAAGGGAGAAAGGAGAAACTGGTGGTTTTGTTTCCTTGGATCATGACAAAGGTAAGATAAGTAACTCAATTACTACTTTTTTAATTGCGAAATGGTGGAATTAAAGTGGTTTTTCAGTGGGGGATAATTTTATTTACTACACACAAAAGAATATACGCGTTTTAGGTAAATTTGGCATTCAGTAATTCTGTAATTTTAGCAATAATTACAAAAACAATTAATTTATTAAACGGCCTATCGTCGAAAAAAAATAAACTAAATCAGGCGAATGAAGTAGTGTCTCTATAATAAAGGCTTACAGACATTTAAATATTAAATTTTTAACCATATTTTTATTATAATTGTTTGGAAGCAAATATTGGACTCTTAAAAAACTATAAACAGTGTATAGGTTATTCAGCGAAAATGAACATTATATATATATATATATATATATATATATATATATATATATATATATATATATATATATATATATATATATTTGCTTAAAATTCAATTCCAGCTAGAAGAAGTGTAATATGGTATGGAATGAAGTAGTGTCTATATAACAAGCTTACTGACATTTAAAATATTAAATTTTTAACCATATTTTATTATAATTGTTTGGAAGCAAATATTGGACTCCTAAAAACTATAAACAATGTATAGGTTATTCAGCGACAATAAACATTATATATATATATATATATATATACATATATATATATATATATATATATATATATATATTTGCTTAAAATTCAATTCGAGCAAGAAGAAGTGTAATATTGTACGGCTAGAAATAGTGTAAACCATACAAGGTCTAGTTGTAAAGCAATTTTTTCTCCCATTTTAATCATTGTTTTCTCATTACTTTGCATGTTGATTCACAGAAAAATCTATGCCGTTAATATAAATTATTTAAAAAGTACAGCTTATTTAAAATTGAAATGCTGGTTTCGAAATATGCAAAACACCGTTTCCATATTCGTATCCTGGATAAAGTGATATAAACATATGTTCCCATTTTAAAATGTTGTAAACTTACTTCTACTTCCGTGGACAGGATATGACGTGATGTGATTGATATCTCCCCGGCCTTAAAGTTAAGGAAGTCACAGTTTATAATAGAGGCTTCTGTACCATCCAGACACGCTCGAAGTAGCGTACGGTAAAACAGATCAGGCCGTTGTGGCCTCGGTGTTCTAATAAAGGTGTAGAATTTTCAGAAGCTGACCTCATCTCAATCAAGACTTCGTGTGAGAACTGACTATAGTCCTGGTCAGTGTTAGGATATCGGTGAAGCAACCCCAACACATGTATTAATATTGACTTTGCTTTGTTAAGTACTGGCTATGTACGTTACTACAGAAATCCATCTAAAAATGTGTAGAAGTCTAATTGACACTACATTTCAGGTGCAGTCAGTGTGCAAATACATAGCCAAGGTCATCTCATTCCCGCTGTTCATTAGATCACGACTACGATGACACAGACGTTTGAACTTGAGTCAAAATGACCTCTGCTAGGGATCAAGTAGCCACGATTAAGAGGTTTAGGAACATAATTGGAGGTAGAAGTATCTTCCTTTGATTTTCTATTTCTATACTATTCTTCATTTCTTCATTTTGCTTATGTTGCTGGTTGTAAAACAAAATCATTAATGAAAACACTAAGGTTAATTAGTTACTTTAGGAAAATACAACTATGCTAGTAATTGCTACAGACGTTCTACCCTTTTAGTATATTACTGTTTCACCAATATGAATAACTGTAAAATTAAAAATATTGTGAGCACTATATTACTTTCAGTATAAAATCTGCTACGTGACAACACCTCGGCGCCTTCAGGTGGCATAACTTTATGCGGTGGTGGAACTCAGGAAATGCCGCCTCAAGTAATGTCTGTTTATTGGTATAGTCTAGTCACAGTCACGTTTCATATTCTTTTCAAACCTACGCGTAAAAATTCATCTGTACATCCTTTTTGGAACTCGTTAGAGTATATTGAATGCCTTTTAAAATTAATTTCAATTTTGAAGTAAACTTTTAAATTATCTATATTTTAATTGTAAAGTCCTAAGATCTTTCTATTACTTACTTGGTGGTAAAAATTCCTGATAATCATTTGTATATCAATCTTTAATCAATTTGTAAACATCAATTAATCATCAATGTATATAAAATCAGCTGTTATCCTCGACTAAGTAAATAATTTCTTATTGAACAGTATAGGTATGCCATATTATAGCTCTAAATGGCATAGTGAACTGTCCTGAAAAGATGTGATGGTAAGTGAAAGGTACTTCAGTGTCCTGATCCACTTCCGTTTAAGTGTAAAGAGTAATGTTTGTGTCTTGTAGTCAGAGAGTGAAAATTAAATTAAAAATAAAATTATAAGAATAGGCTCCTGACATTGGCTCAACATCATGTAGATCTATTTTTTTATATTTGCACTTTTTATAACTTTTACATTGTAATTTCTGTGTAATTAATTAAGAACTAAAAACGACGGTCTTGTGTTTTGTCTGCTCTTTATGACCTCTGGTTTATGGTTAAGTGGTAGAGAAAACAGTTTTTAAAATTCAAACTTTGCTTATTAAAACATCTTTCTTAATTTTTTTTTCATTTGGTTTTAAAGATTCATTACAAACTTACACGCAGAAATTTTGAATCAAAGCAATTTTATAAATAAACAGAAAGTGAACCGCTGGAGAAATCAAGAGTTCTGGCAGCTACTTGATTTGCATTTCCCTGTGAAGTTCTCGAGTCAGTCTGCTTATGTTATATTCAAGTATGTGAAGTGTAAAGTCCATAGGGTATGTACGTGTTATTTTCATGTGATAGGTCATGACACGTTACGAAAGGTCACATCGTCATGTACCAAAATGACGAAAGATATTTTGTAACCTTAATATTTTGCATTACCTAATCTAATGGTTTAACTATTATGTAACAAACTATAAACCTGATATATACATCCTATAATTTTATGACATAACTAGCTCTTCCCCGCAGCTTCGCACGCTTTTTTTAAGCTTTGCTCGTGTATAAGCACTTCTGGTTCATTATATTGTCAACGCCGATGTAGAGTTTACCTTGTTGACACTATCAAGACAATCTGACAAAAGTGTATGTTTATAGCCATAGTACACGTACATGTACTTAATAAAATAGTAGTCTAACATTAAAGCAATAAGGTCAAACAGAAATTCATTTGAAAGACAAATATCCACAAAAACTTAGCGCCTTCACATAGTGTGTGGTTATTATACACAACCATCTCGTAATTATAGTTTACAATGTGCAGGCTCTTTGATAACTTATATATTTTGCAGCGCCTCCTGGTGGTGAGTTACATCAATGAGCATAGCATATAAACCTTCTACGTGAAAAAAATACATAAAAATTGTCATAATGATCGGTCTAGTTTCTGAGTCTATAAAGGACAAACACACAAACATTCATTTAGATATATATATATATATATATGTATATAGATGTAATATAATTTTTTAGTAATACTAACAGTTAGTTACCTGTTGCTCCGCACGCAGTTCGTAGGCTTTCACGTGTATGAGCATTTCTGAATCAAGTGAATTATATTTTAGATGCTAATATTGAGTTTGCTTTATTTCCACAATCAATGAATTACGTCAATAAAGTGTTTAATTATGGCCATTTTAATTTTCCCCGGTCTATGGATTTATTGTTCCAGGCTTTATTTTGTCTTGTTTCCCTTTCAAGAAAACATAAATACATGCATAGATCGGAGAAGCTTACTTCTGTAAAAAGACAATGAAGACGGATTTTTATAACAGTCTTTAAATTTATAGTGAAAGTTAGATAGTAACTTTACCTTTCGTATATAATTCTTAATATTTTTAAAAAATGTATCGTGAAAAGTAAATTTTCACTACAAATTTAATTTTCTTACTCTTTGCTCAACAGCGGTGGCAGAAGAAGTTGAAATAAAGGTTTTTACTATCAAGCTTACTCAATATTTTAAAATATTGAAAATAGAAGTTAAATATTTTTTTAAACATATGTTGGTGATATCATAAAACAATTTTAACATAACAGTTGATTATTTTTAACAGGCTCTTTCATTTAATATTTCGCATCAAAAAAGGGAATTTTCACTGCTTTAGATGCCAGTGGGGCGGAGGCCGAAGGGTTTTGGAAATAAGAATAGGCCTAATTAATTTCAAGGACCCTAAGAATGTCCATGTAAAATTTAAGTACAATGCGTTAAATGGTTTACGCGTGAAAATAAAAGAAAGAAAGGCACTTTCGCATTTTTAATATTATTAGGATTAGCCACCGTGGCGATCTATGGGCCGATTGCCGCATGGTCTTAGGTGTTGGACTTTGGATCTGACTTTGATATATCTTAGATTAAAATCATGTCTGTGAAAGTAGCACTATTTATCGGTGTTATCGACCTTGTTGGATTTTTGCAGCAGGATTAAAACATATTTTTATCTACTTTGGCCTTTTAATTTCGAAGCAAAAGTCATTACTTTCATTCACGATAACTACTCCAAATTCTCAAAGAAAACAGGTAAAGCTTTGCAAGGCCAAAAATATCACTCTTACTCCTTTGTCTGTTTTCAGGTGTAAGTAATTAAATTAATGTTTTTATTTAATATTAAAATATTTATTTTTATATTTCACTCCCTCAGCCTGTGTACCGATCTTACTTCTTCAGGGATAGCTTTCATTTTTGAAATACAATTTTATCAATTGTTGCTTTAATAAGAAAAATTTTATGATTTACATTTAACTATATGAAGAGATAACATTTTATATTGTAACAGGACAAGTAAACAAACCAGACACAAGTGTATAAAAGAATCGATTGTACAAAGAAACAACACATGACAAGCCGCTTCTGTGAGGTGACGTCAAAGGACCGACTGACAATGCCGCAAGCTAGCGAGTTTATCCTGACTTGTAGGATACACCTGTCTTCTATGTTGGATAAATGTTGCTGTGTACTACCTTAAGCAGTATTTGAATACAATATATTTTGATATTTATCCCGAGTTGTACACCTCATTGTCATCTCTTCTGTGTTTCATATATAATTCTGTGTTCTACCATAAGCAGTACTTGATTACGATATATTTTTATACATCCTGACTAGTAGACGTAGCTCCAAATCCCTTCTCTATCGAATAAATGTTTCTGTGTACTACCTTAATCAGTACTTGATTACAATATATTTTTATATATCCTGACTTGTACACATAGCTCCAATACTCTTCTCTATCGAATAAATGTTTCTGTGTACTACCTTAATCAGTACTTGATTACAATATATTTTTATATATCCTGACTTGTACACATAGCTCCAAATCTCTTCTCTATCGAATAAATGTTTCTGTGTACTACCTTAATCAGTAATCGATTACAATATATTTTTATATATCCTGACTTGTACACATAGCTCCAAATCTCTTCTCTATTGAATAAATGTTTCTGTGTACTACCTTAAGCGGTACTTGATTACAATATATTTTTATATATCCTGACTTGTACACATAGCTCCAAATCTCTTCTCTATTGAATAAATGTTTCTGTGTACTACCTTAAGCGGTACTTGATTACAATATATTTTTATATATCCTGACTTGTACACATAGCTCCAAATCTCTTCTCTATTGAATAAATGTTTCTGTGTACTACCTTAAGCGGTACTTGATTACAATATATTTTTATATATCCTGACTTGTACACATAGCTCCAAATCTCTTCTCTATCGAATAAATGTTTCTGTGTACTACCTTAATCAGTAATCGATTACAATATATTTTTATATATCCTGACTTGTACACATAGCTCCAATACTCTTCTCTATCGAATAAATGTTTCTGTGTACTACCTTAAACAGTAATCGATTACAATATATTTTTATATATCCTGACTTGTACACATAGCTCCAAATCTCTTCTCTATTGAATAAATGTTTCTGTGTACTACCTTAAGCGGTACTTGATTACAATATATTTTTATATATCCTGACTTGTACACATAGCTCCAAATCTCTTCTCTATTGAATAAATGTTTCTGTGTACTACCTTAATCAGTACTTGATTACAATATATTTTTATATATCCTGACTTGTACACATAGCTCCAAATCTCTTCTCTATCGAATAAGTGTTTCTGTGTCCTACCTTAAGCGGTACTTGATTACAATATATATATATATATATATATCCTGACTTGTATACCTCGCAATAGATCTCATCTGTGTTGGATAAATGTTTCTTTGTTAGGACCTCAAGCAGTATTTTTGGCAATATATTTAGGTTTTATCTTAAAAACCCTTGAGATATGCAATTTTAGAATAAAATTTCACTAGCTCAATATTGTAGTTAGATTTGTAATATATAAGATATTAGATTTATAATATAATATATTGGGTGATGATTACGGATTGGGGTGCACGTGTAAAAGGTACTGACAAGCAAATATGAAGTACATAGCCTACTTACTTGGGAAAATAAAAATCCATTTGATGAATCAGCCTCGGTTATAGATTTTCTACAATTTTAGAAAACAGGATATGTTTATATACAAAATGTGTATGTACAGGAGGAACAACAATGTTGCAAAACTGAGAAATAAATTTTAATTTAATTGAAAGTGTTAGTGATACGCTGAAATGTTGTACATAGCGTTTGACATTGGTAATTGGCTAACTTTGCTAATTGTTAAATTGTCAGCGAAAACAATATTTACTTGCCTCTGGCGTTTTCGTAATGATGATTGTATTTATTTCATCAAAGAATATCGCCTTTGTTTTTTTAACTAGTTTAAGGCTTAATTAGTGATTCTTGTTAGGATATTTTGGTCCCCATGCTGTTTCTCAACATTCAAAATTGTATGTAAATATATGTCAGTTGTAAAAAAAGTAAAAGTAAAGAATGTCTTATTTGTTGATTTGTCTAACTCTAATGTATATATTTATTGATATTGAAATTTAGTTAGCCTTATTCCTTTATCTTAAAATTACTAGTTTGCTAGTTAACTGGTAGTGCTCGGAACATTATTATTATGGCGTTATTATTATTGTATTACTTGAAAATAAACTCAAATTTTTAAAATAAATATACAATCTTTATATGACGTAGTTACTAAAAAAGTTGTTTTCCATGGAATAAACTATACATCTAAAACGTTTTATTTACAAGTTATAATTGATAAAATAACCCTTCAGAATTTATACATTTTTAGTTCACGAAATACATTAAAAGATTTTGAATATGAAGGAAATCGGCAACAAATACTAAAAATTGAATACATCAAAACAATTTTTCAACGTTTAAATTTTTAAAATTTGCCTAAATAAAAATAATTAATTTTTATGTTAACAGCTACATTTTATTTTTTCATTTTACATTCCAAATTTTTTGCATTCTATGCTTATTTTATTTATTTTTCTTTTATCAGCCTTAAAAATATTAACCAAACTTTCAATACAGCATGCTACGAAGAGAATATTCATTTTATGTAGAAACAGGATAAACCATAGTGACGTAAGCGATATCCTTACATTACTTTACAAATTGCCCAATGCTGTAATTGTTGATATATTTATTGAACTTTCCGCATTGGTTAAATACATATTGCTTTTAAATTAAGATTGTCCAATCCTAACTTTAACTATATTAATTTTCAGTCGCATTACCATAATGTAATACACGAACATCGAGACTGATCAAACTTTAAACTAATTAGTCTGCAAGTAATATGATACACGATATGAGAGACGAATGACACTGGTAACCGTGTAGCGTTACAAATTGTTAATTTGTCGCCACAACAATATTTGCTTTCCACTGGCGTTTCTGTAATTGTATTTTTATCCATTGCAACAAACAGTATTTCATTCGTTACTTGTAATAATATCCAGTAACTATATGTTTTGACTAGCAGTAACCCGCGGCTTCACACACAATGTGCTGTTGAATAAACACAGGACACCATATGCATATTCTTTTTAAACAACACTTGAGATGTAAGTCATAGTCACTTTAGGTTATTCCAATCTTGTGATCCATTTTATATCTTAATTTAAAGGACAGTGTCTTGGAACTCTGAAGATGAAGTGTGAAACAGTGTTTATAAGTACGTGAAATAACTCGATCTTCTATCCAATGATCTATGATGTTTCATTAAATAGCTCAAATTATTTCAATAACAATTGAAGTATTTTGGTCTATTGTGGATAAATCCTAAAATGGAAGTCCTTAGCTTTTAAGTAGTAAGTGATGGAAATCTATGTACTTTATAAAGGGAAGTAGGCTTATTTTAAGTAGATATTTTGTCAGCATTCTTGGTAAACAGCTTCGAATAAAAAAGCTCATGACTTTTATTTTAGGATTTGTCCGTGTATGGGCACTTCTGGTTCGAATTAGTTATATTCCCAATAAGGTCTGTTGTCAATGTTGTTTGCCTTGTTGCTCTGATCAAATCAATATTTCAAAACGTGTACACTTGTAACCATTGATTCGGTCTAAGATATTGCTGGTGCCTTCTTTTTCTTCTTTCCTCTATCAAGTACATAGATACATAAGCAAGACTGAATAACATACAACTCCCAGAAAACAACTAAGGTGGATTATTTTTATAATAGTCTTCAACTCTGTAGTAAAAGTTGGAAAGGAACTCTGTCCTTAATATCTGCATTACACTACTTATCAAACACTGCATACTTAACATCAAACAATGCTCTTGCTAACAGTGCCTGAAGGACAATATAGACCATCAACATCACATGTTGAATCTGTTTTTTTTAGGACCCCGCTTCAACTCATAGGACCAAATTGACAAACAAAAACAAACAAAATCGGCAAATCTCAAATAATCACCCAGAAATTGAAATAAGACTGCTTCACCAAAATGCACAATCAGCAACCAACAAAATGGAAGAAATCCAACTCATGTGCGAGGATCAAAAAACTGATCTCCTTGTGGTAACTGAAAACTGGTTTAACGAGGAAAATCTCCGCACATTACAAAATTCCAAATTACAAATTGGCTTTGCGCGTTTTGTCGACCTCACTCCAAAGGAGGGGGCGTTGCAATTTTTTCTGAAAAAACCAAAATTTTCATTTTCTCCCCCTTTCCGATCCAAGATTTAGCCGAAAAAGACTTTGAAGCAGTAGGAATCAATTGCAAACAAACAAATCTAAATTGTTAGTGATCGGAATTTACAGGTCTCCCAGCGGATATAAGGACACTTTCTTTCAAAATTCGAAACAATTACTTACGAAACTGACTAACCAACGTCAGAAATTCGTCGTAATGGGGGATTTTAACATTGACGCGTTGGACAAAAGTCATCAGTCCACCATCGACTAGTCGATTTATTGAGGTTATTCAACCTTGAGTTGCTTGTCAACACTCCGACGAGAGTTACGGCTACAACTAAATCGCTATCGACAACGTCATCTCCAATCACTCAAGTGTCGCAGTGTCTGTGGTAAACACAGCGATTTTCCAACCACTATGGCCAAGAGGTCATAATAAGTGGAATAAAAATTAGAAAGGGAGCCCAAAAGTACACAAACAGTAAAAGACGTAAGGCCAGAAAACATCGCTCACCTCAACACTTCCCTGTCTAAAGAGACATGGAATTTTTCTAAATTCATCTGATCCTGTAGAGCAGCAATTCCAAACGACACTCTAAATTTTTCATTTTAACATCTGCTTGCCCTACCAGAAAATTAGTGTTGGCGAAAAAAAATCAAACAACAAACATTGGAATCACTAAAGGCATTTTGGTTTTCTAGAGAAAAATTAAAGTTTTTTCTCGGAAATTAATAAAAATAACTTCAAATGACAACTTCAAAATTTTTTTAGGAAATATAAAAGCATTTACAGAAAAGTGATCCAAGCTGCAAAAGCATATGATGTCTCTAAATCAATTCTCTCTTCCAAAAACAATTTCAAAAACAACTTGGAGCATCATTAACAATAAAACAAAAGTTCACAAGCAAATCAAAATTAAAATTGGGGACAAACTTGAGGAAGATGCAACTGAGATTGCGAACCAGTTTAACGGGTTTTCGCAACCGTTGCTGGTGGGCTGAGTCCTCGACCATCCTGAACCTCAAGTACGCCCCCTCGCGAAGACAGAGCCCCACAGACTCCATGGTGTTGGCGCCTGTTGTTGGGGATGTAGCTTAAACGAATTATTCAGCAGCTCCCAGCCAATAAATCAAACGAATTTAAAACCTTATGTCAACATGGCTCATTAAAAGTGTCTTCAAGCACTTAGTGAGACCATTAACCCAACTGATATAAATTCTTCATTCCCAAAGTGGAGTTTTCCCCTCCCTCCTGAAAGTCGCTAAAGTTTGTCCCCGATATTTAAGAAAGACGATCCGCTGTCTAATCAATAATTATAGGCCTGTCTCAATTTTGCCAGTATTGAGCAAAATATTTGAAAAACTTTTTCTCATAAGAATGCTTTTCTTTTTTGGACACATACAATCAGCTCTCTGATGAACAATTTGGGTTCAGAAAGGGCAAATCGACAACTGACGCAGTTGTTAGTCTTGTTAATATGATTGTGGAGGGGATATAAAATCGGAAACACACAATGAGTGTGTTTCTTGACCTGTCCAAAGCATTCGACTTGCGTTGACCGTAACACACTGCTAGACAAACTGGAGTCTCATGGCATTCGAGGCGTGCCCCTTGAATGGCTTAGCTCATTCCTAAGCCACAGATCCCAATTTGTCCAAATTTCAAATCAACTGTCCAGGCCAATAAAACTGAAATATGGTGTCCCACAGGGATCCATACTCAGTCCCTGTCCTTTTCCTGCTTTATGTCAACGACATAGGATCATCACTTCGGCATGGAAAACTAGTGCAGTATGCTGATGATACGACTCTCTGTTTCAGTGGGAAATCCAGTGAAGTTTTGGAACAACAGGCTTTTGTTGACATCAACAACTGTGTCCAACACTTCAACAGCCTCAATCTCACAGCAAAACTCATCAAAATCAAATGTTTTGAATTTCTCTTTGCGTGTGGTGGAAAACCTTAGTGAACCCGCAGTTATCTTGGGGGACTCCACACTGGGACGAAGTCTGCTCTCAAA
Source organism: Homalodisca vitripennis (assembly GCF_021130785.1). Taxonomy (NCBI): domain Eukaryota; kingdom Metazoa; phylum Arthropoda; class Insecta; order Hemiptera; family Cicadellidae; genus Homalodisca; species Homalodisca vitripennis. Next base: position 231,675,821 of record NC_060207.1, read on the forward strand.
ATTCCTGGGAATACACCTTGATAGAGGGTTGACCTGAAATGATCATATTGACCACGTTTGTGCCAAAATTTCCTCAGAAATTTTCGTTCTGAGGTCTTTAGCAAAATACTGCCCGAGTCAGGTACTGATAACGGCGTATTACGGCTTGATTTATCCCCATCTGTCCTACGGTCTGGTTCTGTGGGGAGCGTGTGCAAACACTCACTTCCAGAGAGTTTTCAGACTTCAAAAAAAAATCGATTCGAATCATCGCAAAAATCAATTACAGAGAGTCGTTGCAGGCCGTTTTTCAAGAAATTGCAGCTGTTGACGTTGCCGTGTCTCTACATTTTAGAAACAACCATGTTTTTGTATGTACAAATGTGCCTTAACCAGAGGCCGGACATACACATGTAATGAGACACGAGGCAGAGAAAACTACCGTACGAGAAGACACAGAACGGTAGTTTGTGAACACTTGCCTTCGCAAGCAGGTGTTTTAATTTCCTCAACAGACTGCCCAACTCTATAAAAACTACCCCAACGCCCAAGGCGTTCAAAGCTCGTCTCAAACGCCTTTTGGTGTCGCATGCATTTTAATAATGCAGATGAGTTTTTTTGAATTCGACTGGGAGACCACACAATTTGGAATGACTGACCTCCAATGTTTGAAGTGGGTTTCATTGGCCAGGAATGAAAGATGCGTGATTGTAAAACTGTAATTGTTTGAAAGAGTAATGTGGTATGAATGTTTAAAATTTTAGAATTACTCGTACAATATTGACGTTTGCTATGCAACTCATACATGTTGTCCTTGCAATAAAAGAATTTGATTTGATTTGATTTGATAACATTCGGAAAGATTTAAAGTTACAAATATATTTTTTACTAAAATTTGCAATGTTATTATGTAGACAAACTATGTGCTCAACAGTGATTACTGAAATGGGTAAAATAAGTAGAGCTGTTTAAGCTTACTCTATGCTTTCAAGACGATAATGCTATATAGAATAAAACTTTTAGTAAAATTAACCAAAACATATACTGTGTTATCATATTATAATGTTGAGACAGAACAGATGAAGAACAAGAAACAATAAGCTCTTACAATTTGTTTTGCTGCATTTCGTTTCTTACAGGAATTGTTGCAACTTTAGAACGCACTAGGGTGGAGCTCTGAGTTAAGAGAGAAAAATCCTGCCTTAGTGAGCATATAGGGTACAACATATAACCTATGTACCAAATTAAATATCTCTCTCTTAATATTTTTGTTGGGCGTTGGTTAATCAGTCAATAAGTTAGAAAATCTTTTATTATATAACTTAGTAGTAATGTACTGACAAATTTTTTTATTTTGTCAATTTTATTTTTTTTTATTTCTTATTAAATATAAAAAAAGACATTTAAATGTGTTAAGTGATCTTTGGTATCAATTCAAAAAACTGTGTTGATAATGTATACATAGAATACATGGCTAAATTCACGAAAAGATTAAAATAACGTAAAAGCAAGCTTGAATGTGAGCATTTAAGTATTTATTTATTCAGATTTACTTTTTTATAGATGAATTCTGAATTCATCCTAAAAATACCGAAGAAGAATGAAAATAATTATGTTTACAACAAGAACTAGCTTCAATTCAGTTTGGAACAGCGCTTTCCATGTAAAATTCATGGAAATATAAAGGAGTCTTTACAGTATGTTTGCATGAAGAAAGACTCTTTACATGTTAACAACGTTTTATGCTCTTTATGTTTTTGTATATGTAGTCATTCACATGTTACATTCATTTAAATATTGTAACAAAGGAACACAAAACATACAAGTCAGCCAACTGCTGAGTATTAAATATTTTACTATTCTTTTATTTACCCACGTGGAGAGGCAGTGCCTTTATTCCGCATTCCGTCTTTTTAATGGAGTTACCTCGGTGTGTTTTAGTTTTTCCTTTACCAGTGCAATCTTGACGTAATAGAAAGTAAAATATACAGATTTGAGATCACTGCTACGCTCAATTATTACTTTATTTTGAAAATTCTGCTGTGGATCAAAATATGACTGGTAGTCTTTTGGGAGGGATTAAATTTGGGTGGGGACAAAATAAGTTGTTAAGTAAATATTGTCGTCAGAAATAAGCTGGATATTGTATATAACAGTTTCCGTTTTGTGTTATTTTACAATCCAATTTGCCATTCTACTCTGAACATAATACTAGTTTCATATTTATTAATACATTTATTTATTCACTTATTCGTAGACAGTTGTTGATTTGTAAGAATAATATAATAAAATATGCTACTGTTATATGTTACAAGAATGTACCACTAAGCCTTGAGGGTTGAATTCATCAGGTGCAAAAAAATTCAAAAGGTTGATTAAATAGAAATCAACTCATATAATGAAATGAGAGGACTAAACTTCCGATCTATGTGTTCAAGGAACTATCAGAACTATGCACTCATTGTAACTATTTTGAACTAGATGGTAAAACATGCTGTTAAAGTAAGGAAATGACAATGGAATTTTCGCCGGAGGAGCATTTTTATAGAGGAATTTGAGCAAGCGCTGGCTTGAAAATTTCTGAAGATATAAATTTTGTATTGTATTCATGGTGTAAGGTTTCAGGAAGCTACCCTATCTTTAAATGTTTTACTTATATGCACTACACATGTATTTATGTTTCAAATGTGTATGTTATACTTATATGCAAGTAGTATGATTATGTATGTATACCTGCACTATTAGTAATTTAATACATTTTTCACATAAAACGTTACCTGATATTTATAAATAATTCATTATCTCGATACAATAATGCCATGGCTTGTGAACTCAATTTAAACTGAAAAATTTCTGAAGATATAACTTTTTGTATTGTACTTATAATGTAAGGTATTAGGAAGCTTGTATATATATACTTGCTCTATTAGTAATGTGATAAATATTTAACGTAAAACGAGACCTGTAATTTATGAGTAATACCCAATCTCAAATCAGGATAACCTTGAATTTGAGAAATCTTTTTACTGGAACTTTAAAATTTTGTTGTTTTAAATTGTACTTTAAATCAAAGTTTTTAATTTTATTCTATACCTGGAATATACTTTCGCCATATTCCCTCATTATGGTACTAAACTAATGGTAGTGTTATATTATTATAACATATTACGATGGAGAATGTCTGAAACCATGTAATCCTATATGTTATGTGTTATGCTATGTGTTATGACATAATTAAAGGATATACGTTTTAATAATATTTTATGATAAGACAGTAAATGTTGCCTATGTACTGAAAGCTCCTGTGTTTGTGTTCAGACTATGGGTTAAGTGAGCGGTACAATGCGGCATGATCTAGTAGTTTTACAAAGTCAAAGACAAAAGTCGAAAGACAACAGTCAAAGACGGTAAGGCATGTGGTATTAGTTTAGGTAAAAGGTATTTTCTTACCATCCACATCCTGTCCTTGTGAAAAAGTTGGGAAATAGGAAAAAAATGGGAAAACTTTTTCCCATTTTACAAGACACTTTGTCCAGGCGACAAGGCTTTGTCACAAAGAGATCGGTTACCCTTTTGGGATCCGAAAGCTCGCAGAGCCCGGTCACCCTTTTGGGATCCGTTACTCCGTGATGGCCAAAACGCTTTTGGATTTCGTGTCAATGCAAACTTATTCTTTGAGCTAAAGCTCTTGACATATTTGCGGATATTCTGTTTCGACTTCGATTCGTCTCTTCAGCTAAGGAGTTCGTGCGTAGAATCAGCAGATTTTCGCTGAAACACACACACCTTAGGACAGGATGTGGATGGTTAGAAAATACCTTTTATCTAGTAGTTGCCTAAATCTTTGTCCAAACTAAGAAATTCGCTTTTGCCGCCAAAGTGGCATGAATTTTTACCGACTAAATTGATTTCCCTGGGGAGTTGATCCTATTCGCAGCCTATCGACAGGTTGCAAGTCAGTTAAACTTGCAGCACTCCCCGGAAACGAAAACAATGGCAGACGATTCTTCACACTTCAGCACACGTTACAATATATACTAACAAATGATGGTTTCTAATGTGTCCTGGATAAAAAGAAATGAATTGTCTAATTATATAACAAAGTGCTTCATCTTCATTAATAAACTGATCTATAACTAAGAAAACATAACTCACTTTAATAAAAATCTATGAAACTATGTAATACAGTAGATAAAATTAAGTCTAATAATTTGGTGATTTAACTCTTTCATTGAAGTTTTCTTACTGAGTTAAAAAAAGATTACTTATCAAGTCAATCATAAACGAAATAAAAATATTTTAAAGATCAGATGTTTATAATATGTTACATATACGTACGATATATGATCAAAATTAGAATTTTCAATATAAAACATTGTCCAATGTGTTTTTTTAGAATATAATTGCTTCCAGTTGTGAGGCAGAAGCTATTCAATTGAAGTAATTAATATAGATATACAAAATAAATCAAATTAGGTGTAGGAAATAGTACGAGAACTATAAAAACTCACAACAAAGAATTATAAAGTCAAAAGATTTATCTTCATAATTATTAATTAATATTGAACATCTATTTGAATATATTGAACATATTTTGAATATTGAATATATTCAACATATTTTTGATATATCTTTTACGATTAGTTACATCGTACATGGTTTTAAAGATATATACAGAAGAATTGTTTGAACATTTCTTAAATCATATTTAATCATTGCTTGCGGTGGACGAAAACACAAAAATAGGGTTTTACAATAATCTAGACTCTTATTTTTCAGTTTATATAAATAAAATAATAATACCAACGAATCTCGTTTGCATTTATCTTTTTCTAACAACACAGTACTTATACAAATTAACCAAGAGTTACACACAGAAGGATTTAAAGTCATGGAGAAAGTCGTGTAGTGCTTCATTATAAAAGAAATAATTTTCAAAATACATTTATCCATGTATTTCTACTAATCTATGAATAAGGGCTCGTACACTAATTTTCAGAATGAGATAACAACAACTATTGGTAAAAGTTAAAATCTATTAGCTGCAGATATAAAAAAGTATTCTTCAAATTTCTAGAATTGGGCACCATGCATTTTAAAATACCAAATTATTAAAAATTTCAATATACTATTACTTAGTAACAAATGATTTTGTGTGAGTCCGATATCTGTTTTCTGAATAAATACTGTGGTATGACCCAAATTTGCTTGATCGTTTTCTTGTATCAGAATCGAACGTACACATACTCGTACACCATATTGTTGCCATGAGCAAGTCGTGAGTACTTACAGTGACACATGGCTTATACGCGTTTCACACGATTGCGTTGTTTACTTGTGCTACTTATTGGAAACGTGCCACTAACTTCGCACTCATGTGAACTCACACCGAGCATCAGACGCGAACACAAATATATATACACCATATTGTTGCCATGTGCAGAGTCGAGGTGACTGCCAGTGACAGATGGCTAATACGCGTTTCACACGAGTCCGTTGTTTACTTGTGCTACTTATTGGAAACGTGCCACTAACTTCGCACTCATGTGAACTCACACCGAGCATCAGACGCGGACACAAATATATATACACCATATTGTAGCCATGTGCAGAGTCGAGGTGACTGCCAGTGACAGATGTCTAATACGCGTTTCTCACGAGTCCGTTGTTTACTTGTGCTACTTATTGGAAACGTGTCACTAACTTCCCGCACATGTGAGTCACACCAAGCATCAGAATTGAACACACACTACACCATATTGTTGCCATGTGCAGAGTCGAGGTGACTGCCAGTGACAGATGGCTAATACGCGTTTCACACGAGTCCGTTGTTTACTTGTGCTACTTATTGGAAACGTGTCACTAAAATTCGCGCACATGTGACTCACACACAAGCATCAGAATCGAACACACACATACACCATATTGTTGCCATGTGCAGAGTCGAGGTGACTGCCAGTGACAGATGGCTAATACGCGTTTCACACGAGTCCGTTCTTTACGTGTGCTCTTTATTGGAAACGTGTCACTAACTTCGCGCACATGTGACTCACACCAAGCGTCACTAGACGACCAGCACACAACACCAAGCATAGTTACACACAAACTACACCATGTTGCCATTTGCAGAGTCGAGGTGACTGCCAGTGACAGATGGCTAATACGCGTTTCACACGAGTGCGTTGTTTACTTGTGCTACTTATTGGAAACGTGTCACTAACTTCGCAGACATGTGAGTCACACCAAGCATCAGAATCGAACACACACACTACACCATATTGTTGCCATGTGCAGAGTCGAGGTGACTGCCAGTGACAGATGGCTAATACGCGTTTCACACGAGTCCGTTGTTTACTTGTGCTACTTATTGGAAACGTGCCACTAACTTCGCGCACATGTGACTCACACCAAGCATCAGAATCGAACACACACACATACACCATATTGTTGCCATGTGCAGAGTCGAGGTGACTGCCAGTGACAGATGGCTAATACGCGTTTCACACGAGTCCGTTGTTTACTTGTGCTACTTATTGGAAACGTGTCACTAACTTCGCGCACATGTGACTCACACCAAGCATCAGAATCGAACACACACACTACACCATATTGTTGCCATGTGCAGAGTCGAGGTGACTGCCAGTGACAGATGGCTAATACGCGTTTCACACGAGTCCGTTGTTTACTTGTGCTACTTATTGGAAACGTGTCACTAACTTCGCAGACATGTGAGTCACACCAAGCATCAGAATTGAACACACACACTACACCATATTGTTGCCATGTGCAGAGTCGAGGTGACTGCCAGTGACAGATGGCTAATACGCGTTTCACACGAGTCGTTGTTTACTTGTGCTACTTATTGGAAACGTGCCACTAACTTCGCACACATGTCATTCACACCGAGTCTGACCGAGGAAAGTGACGTAACTTATCGTTACAATTTAAGTACTAATGTTGTATTTACTACCATTTACAAATTTCAATAAATTAATCACTAAAGAAAATCCCACTTTTACATTAGAACTTTGCACCTTTGAGTAATAATCGAAGTTTATGGAGCAAAAATAATAAACCAGGTTTAAAAAGTAGCCTAAATCCTTTCCTAACAGTTAATATGCGTAACACATAAAATACAACGTGAATGTTAATTGATTCACCACTATATTACTAGGCATTTGTTTTGATAGTTATTATTTTTTAGTAAAGAGATAACTAATCTCAAACAAATGGCTATCCTTTATTTGAATGCAAAAAATTAAAGATGATAAAAATTTAAACAACTGTCTATGTGAAAAGGACATTTATTTTAATTACCTACTTTAAGCAATGAGTTTTAAAGCTTTTCCTTCGTTTTTTTAATATTAAACTGTATATAAGTTTTCAACCCTTCATCTTGCGGAAACGTAGTAACCCAAGTTTTTAGCGTAGAAATAAGTGATTTAAATTGCTAATACTAAGTATATCCAGATACGAGTCCTGAGGCAATCATATACACTAATGTTCTGGATAAGCCTCGTTTTGTTACATTTGAATAATCTACAAAATAATTCGGAACAAGAGTTTGCAGCGTTTTACATATATGTAATATTTATATCAAACTAATTGTGGTTTGCTATATATATTTGAAATTATAACATACGCAAGAAGGAAAAAAGCAGTTTATTAAATATCTTTTTCTCCTATTTTATATTAAAAATAACTAAAATGGGTGCATCAGAAGATTGAGAACATAACAGTGTTCACATATCCAATACATATTTTAACCACTACAAAAAGAAAAATATGTTGTAAGCGACTATGAAATGACTGATTTATATTACGACAAATAATGACAGTCACGTTTTCAATGTTAAACAATAATTACGCTTTAGTACCTTGCTTCTGCAGTAAAAACAAGTTGACAAACTCACTTGCAGTCGGCAAACACGGTCCGGCGCTGATTCAAGGCACGTTCGCTGGTAAAATCACAGACTGCTGACACCCTTCAGCTATTAAAGGGGTTTGAATCGAAATTAGAGGTGAACGGCAATGAATTCTAATTAGTCCTATTGAAATCATCCCCTCAATTTATCTTGGCCAAACAAAACTCCACTCGTTTTTGTGTTAAAACACACACGTCTGTTGGTCTAGCACAGTACGCCTGTCAAGTGTATAACAACTACTAAATATGACATGAAAAATGTATCAAATCAATTGTAAAACATCATATACCGCGTTTATATTAGTGTTCAATTCCGTATCATTTGTAAAAACAGACCAAATGAAGAAAAAACCCTCAACCATATATTACTACTATAAATATAATAGAGACAGATGATACAGTTACGATTGGGATTACTTATATTTAAAAAAATCTTAAACCATAAGACATTTTTAGAATGTTTTTAAAATAATATTTTTAATTAACGTGAAAATGTTAAAACTCGCTAAAATAAGTGTTTCTTCACACTAAATATTTTTCAAATGTTTATACGCGGTATACTTTTATTTTCCAGTTTTCTACTTTTTTTATTTTCTGGTACTATTGTGCATGAGAAATATAACTATAGAGAAAGCCTATAAAATAAATAGGCAATAGAGTCGAGGAGTGGACGCACAGGTGTGCAAACAACGAGTATTTGTTTCAGCCAATCTCTTAACTCTATTTACTGTGTTTACTTCTTCGAAAACACTCCGACCCTTCAGTTTTTGTAGTATGTATCAAATCATTCTTAAAATAAGCCTTTTTTCTTATTAATAAGTAATTACGAAATTCATTTTGCATTGTTCACTCGTCAAAGATTTTAGAATAGCAAAGTGGTTCACGATGACAGTTGTAATTGTAAAATCTAGAGAAGCAACATGAAGCTGCTGGCTCTACTGCAACATCCATAGAGATATTATAAGATCTTAGATTGTATCAGTTGCGTACCTAATACAATCAAAGATAAAAAATTAAAGGAATTTGAGATTAATGGCGCAGGGACTGAACGAAGGAAACCTGTATGGAAGTCTAACTACTAAGAAAGACGTTCTAAAAAGAACTATAATCTCCCCAAAATGTTTCATTTTAATAATAAACATTTTCTGAACTCATCGCACAATTTAAAGTCATATATTTTACATAGCACATAACATTAAGTCAAATCAGCCAGTATAGAGTTACAAATCATTTATCATATGCAAATAATGCAACAATATTGATAAATGTCTCCAAATAAAATCCTTCATCAATACATCAAACAGCGAAAGGTATTTTAAAAGAGTGACTTATATATGATAATGCGACGCCTGCCAGTTTCAAGCCACATCATGCCCTTAATGGAAATGTAAATACGTTACATTGAAATGTAGATATTGCAGCCCTCACTAACCGTAGTGTGATACGTAGCCTACTTCTGCTCACAGTCACAGTTACAAAACCAGCACACCGTAATGTCATTAGTCGATTCCATTTTGTTAAATATTGTTTGAAGAGATTTAAAACGTAATACACGAAACAGAGCTGGAAGAAAGAAATAATTCGTAGTTTAAAGTAAATATCAGAGTTTCAGAGATTCTTTGTCATAGCTGTAATTTCTCCTTACTTTGAATGAATATGTGTTGCCTAAATATAAAAGCAGTTTGTACAGTTTATATTAGATATATGTGATGGTCGTAAATTTGATTCTCCAACAGCATCAGTCATAAAGTCTAAGAGCTTTTATTCTGTCGATTTTACGGTAAACAAAGCACTCCGTATGGGTCTTCTTATGCTCTGTCTGGAAGATCATGGTGAAGTCTATCACTTGAGGATCTGTCTGTACTTCTGAATATCTGCAAAACAAATTGTGGATTAAAGGAGCAAATGTATGCCAAAAAGAAGCGGGTCGAACACCATTGGCAAAAGGAAATGATGATGCTTGTACTGATGATTTTGGAGGAACAGGGGCTTCCTTGCCAGAAGCCTTGAGTCCATTGTCCAACTTCCTTAGATAGAAGAAGAGTGCGAGCGTTTGTCTGAGATAGTCCCCTGGGTTTTCCCGACGAGACTAGATTTCTTCTTGATATCCGTATAGAGTAAATATTCTAGGGTTTGATAAATTATATCGTATTAACAAGAAATTCTCGAGAAATCAATGATACAGAGCAATAAATATATTGACTATGAGGGAAAAATAGGGAAAGAGGAGACACCAACCAGTAGTAATTAAACTGCGCTGGAAATTTAAACAAAACTTTTATTTATTAACGGAACCCATAAGACCTTTAAATTTAAGTTACAAAAAAAAATAAGTACACATTTTAAAGAATCCTGCAAAAAAATGACAGTTTATGAGAAAAACGAAATCATATTAGAGAAAAGGAAGGATGTTTCATTACTTTACATTTTAATTGTAGTTTGATTACGTCTTTATAGTTTTTTATACTGACCTTGCAAACGTTTAAAATGGCCAACGAATCAAAACAAGATTGCTATTCATAACATCAAAACCATTTGACAGAATGACGCACAAAGAAAATCGTGCAACATGTAAAAGCAGTTTTGACTTTTTTTCAGTGCCTTCTTCTGGGGTTACTCATTACTTCGTGAGGTAAAGTCTATTCAACCAAAATGCTTTATTCTAAGTCCAACATGCATCTGTTAACAATTGAGATAATTTTCGAATGTGATATTAGGTTAGGTCTAGTGTGGGAGAGACATTTGAATTATGAATAATATGAGTTGATATTTTCTTTCATTACTGCAAGTATTATATTGGGAAGCCAATTTCGGTTCCATAAATAAATGATGTTGCTGGTGTTATTTAATCCGTCCGTCCTCCCTCCAGTCCATGCGTGTTTAATGTTTTCATTTCCACTAATTATGATTCAACAAATGTTTTACTAAAATATGTGCTTTTGGTTCTCGTGTTTACTATTTAAATATAGCGAACTATAGTAAAATATGTCGTGCAGTGTTGGAAAATCAGTTTAACTCGTTTGACCACATAAACTCGGTTTGATCCTTGTTCCAAGAACTCAAATATGACTTACTTTGGTAATAAACCAAGCATTCAAACTTAGTTACTTAGCAATTTGACATGCAGTTCCAAAAGATTTGACATACGCTACCATTTAACACATATATAAACTAGCAGTTACCCGCGGATCCGTATCTTTGTAGCAAATTATTTGGCTTTACATGTGTATGAGCGCTTCTGTTTCGAGTGAAAATATATATATATCCTTTGCCAATGTTGAAAATCTGTTAAAAAGTGTATAATTATAGCCATTTTAATTTACTATGGTTTTTGCATTGTTGTTCCATAGTTGGTTTTCCCTGGTTTCGCGATAAAGAAAATATGTATACATACACAGGGCAGATGAGCCTACTTCTGTCAAAAGAAAATCAAGATACTTGGTATGATTATAGGTATATTTTTTATCCCTCCAGGCTACGCCCCACTAGTCTCTAAAGGGAAAATCCAATCTTTGTCGCTAAAGTTGTTCAATTTAATTGAAAGGACATGTTATATGTAGTCAAGTGTTATGTAAAAACATCGTTTTACAACTGCAGAACCACATGTGCTGTTAATTAATCATTTAAATCAATATTATAAATTTGATTATATTTACAGTGTGTAAGCGTAGAGTAAGCTTGATAGTAACAACACTTCATTTTTCAATCCTTTCTACAATCGCTGTTGAACACATATTAAGAGAATATACAGATAAGAAAATGAAAGTTGTAACTTTATATTTGTCGCAAATTTAAATTAAAATATATAATATATACAGTTACTATCAAAATTTTACTTTAAGACTGTTATAGAATCTCAGATGTAATTTGTAAAAAGTAGTTTTCGCGGATCTGTGTATGGATACATATATTCTTGATCGGGAAGCGTGGCAAAATCAACTGTAACAAAAATGCTAAGACCGGAATAAATTTTAATTTCAATAAATAAAATTGTTACAGTTTTTCTTGATTGTGGCAACAAGGCAAACTAAACAGTCGGAAATACAATTCACTCGAACCAGCAGTGTTCGTACACGTGCAAGCCTGCGAAATTGTCTGTGAAGCTACGGGTAACAGTTTGGTACTTATAAATATACGACCAGGAATTTTATTTTTAGATGATTTCATACGGCTTTTACTTGTAGTTCTTCTAGTGCGAGTATGAATATTTTGGAATGGAGACGGGCTTTGCGAGAAACTCACATTTTGAAGGAAGCTCAGTCTTTCAAAATTTAGATGGACAAAATTTAGCATTTTGTTTTATTTCCACACTTACTTTTTTATTTTGTTTGCCTTGATGAAAACCATTTGACGCACGTTTGTGGAGGCTGAAATAGCTGTGAGATCACAGACAAGTCACGGACTCGCTATCGATAACTTTTGATCGGTTAGAAGACACGTGGAGCTTGGGCTTGGCCTCCTGACATAAGCCCCTAAGCTATTCTTCTTAGCTCATAACGCAAATTTAATGTTCTTTGATAAAATTATCTGGTAAGCTACAAATTTCAAGTTTAAAAATTAAAATGAATAACCTTTAACTTTCCATTCAATTAAACCAAATTTCTCAACTATTCTTTCCACTTATTTTAGTTTTTGTCAAAAATATTCATTGATTTGCATGGTATACATAAATATCATTGAATATATTATAAATTGCTGTTATAATACTAGTTATTGTTTTTATTTATACACTTATACATATAGCAAGTTAAAAACACACGCGAAATACATGTTTCACTATTTTATTGACATAAACAAAGATAAACAGATGCTTTTTTTTAATTAAAGAATGTCTTATTTTACCAGGCGAAGTTAGGTCTAAGAAGCCCTCTCTAACACAACCTGGGAACCAACGGCTTATAGGTGACTTCCGAACCACCACCAATGGCCGGGCAGGCGGGCCGCTTGCAAGGACAGGATCGCTCAGCGGTCACCTATCCCAGCGCAGCCACAGTCGACGTTGCTTGATCTGGTTATCTTGCGATAACCGCCGTACCCGCTACACTGTGTCATTAGCAAGCTTTGCCATTGGCTTTTTAAAAAAAAATTACATGTTATAACATAAATGAAATTATAATATTGATATAAAAACTATCGATAGTAAAGTACCGAACTGATCCAAGCATTTTCTTCTCACATCAATATGCGGACAGGATCGCGCCACATTACGAAAATGTTTCCTATAATTGGATCCTATTTCGATTTCATTACAAATTGTTACTAAAAAAGTTCTTTGTTACTTTTTCAACACTTCTGCAACATGGAAGAGACATATTTCATACGTCCACAAATAAATTTATTTAAAAAGCGCTTTTTAAATAAATTTATTTGTGGAAGTAAGAAAAATGTCTTTTCCATTAAAACCTACTCACTTCCACCAAGAATACAAAGCAGAATTCTGCAAAACTTTGACGTTTATTATGTACCTTACTACTCAATCATATTTATAGTATGTTTGAAATGTATGGGTTTTAGATTTCCCTACACAGTATATATTACTTGAAACCTAGATTTTAATTTCAAAAAAAATCTAAGGCCAGACATTGGTTTTCAGTACTTGACATGGTAAAATAAATCATATTCCACTGAACTATACCTTTTTTGTAAACATGTAATCGTTTTACAAAACCACTTTTTTATTTTTAAAGCTTAGAAAATATGTCTTTTAATCCATTCTCTAAAATTTGAATACACATAAAGCATAGTGTCACATTAATACTCACTGAGATCTGTAAGTTACAAGAAAGTGCTTCTCGAATAAATTCATAATTTTATCTTCTTTATAGTCTATTATAATAGATCTGCTTCAGTAATAATGTGTTACACTTTTCATGCTTACAACATGTATCTAAAATTGTAACTGTAATTTACATTCAGGATGGAACGGTACAACAATATTGTGCAAAGATAATTCTAACCGTAGAACCATTAAATGTAAAGCGAATAGACTCTGCTGGCACTACACAATAAACCATGGAAATAAATTGAGAGTTTTAATAAATAAATAAATAGTAATAATAAGAAATTAATAAGAAATAATAATGGAAATAATAATAATAAACTAATAAGAAAAGAAATAAATATACAAGTGTTTTAGTTACTGTATTTTGAATACTTTTATATTGTACTTAACAAATTTACTTAGTTGATTACTTGATAACGAGCAATTGATGAATTACACTATAAAATCATCTAATTCAGTTATCAAAATATAATGATTTTTCTCGAGGAATATATACATACGAAATTGAACTTTATTGCATACATAAATAATATTTAATAGAATTGTGAATCGTAGATACAGATGGTCTGAGTAAAGAGAGAGTTTCTCAACGAGGAAACTGTAACTGAAACTTCTCTACTGAAGCCGCAAGGTCTAGAGTGGCAAACGGGAATGGGTGCGGAGGTGATACGTTACACAAACAAATTCCAATTTGTGATTAATGGGAATATGTTTCCCTGGGTATAGAAACGTCTTATAATTCTATTGGAGAAATCAACGAGCTTCCCGGCTGTACTAGTGAACAATATGAGGCAAGGAGTTGGAGATGGTTACAATGATGACACTTGAAACTAGAATTTTTATGATAAATTAACAAAATAAAAGGTTCTCAAGAGGAAGATAACTAAGGAGAAATAGGTTTTGCTTCCTTGGGCCTTGAAAAAGGTGATATTTTTATCCGGACAAAGAGGATAATTGACTCACTATTTTAATTGTTTCTTAATTGTAATGTGTAAAATCAAAGTGGGCTGATCAGTGGTGGCTTATTTTGATCTACTACACACAAACATATATTACGCGAGTTTTAGGTAAATTTGGGAATCAATAATGATGGAAATTTAGTAATAATACAAATTAAATTAATTTAGTAAACAGCCTATCATCGAAAAAACATTAGTGGAACGTAGCGGTTAAATAATTCTTTTATTAAATAAAGTTTATAGACATTTTTAAAGGATTAAATATTTTGTGAATGCAGTTTATAGACTTTTAAAAGATTCAATTTTAATATTTTTTATTGTGATTCTTTTAGATTACGATAGTAGACTCCGAAAAAAAATTATAAACAATGTATGTGTTATTTAGCATTAACAAATAAAAATGTTTTTCTTGAAATTAAATTCCACAAAGAATTTGTGTAATATTGTTACGTGTATAAGTAGTGTACACCGTTCAAGGTTTAGTTGCAAAACAGTTTCTGCTAACATTTATATCATTAGGTTGCATGTTAATTCATAGAAGTAGACAAAACACTGAGGACGTTGACATAAGATATTTAACAACTAGAGCTTATTTGAAAGTAAAATTCTGAGACGGTTCAAAGATTCAAAACACTGTTTGCAGATTCGTATCCTGGATAAAGCGATATGAACATATGTCCTATTTAAAAATTAATTTCGTTTGGAGGATAATGACGAGGTGTAATATCTCCCTGGCCTTAAAGTTCAGTCTATGATAAAGGTCGCAGTCTATTCAGAGAAGTTCTATACGTATAAAGCAAATCAGGCAATAGTGGCTTCGGTGCTCTGATAAGGGTGTAGAATTTGTAGAAGCTGACCAAGAAAAGACATCTCAATCAAGACTTCGTGTAGAACAACTGACTGTACTCCTGATCACTGTTAGGACATCGGTGAAGCCATCCCAACACATGTGGTAACTAATAGTTTCGTCGTTATTAGGCTGTGGACATTACAACCCAATTCCAACTAAAAATCCTTTTTACAAGTTATTATTTATACATATGTTAGTCAGCGTGCTACGATATTGCCAAGGTCATCTCATGTTATCCAAGAGTATTCTTTTCTGGCTGGTTTGTACCATCCAGTTGAACCCACACTGGGCACAGCAAAAACCGATCAGTACAATCTGGGCGGCTTTATAGATGTTCAGAAGCGGCACATCACTAACCGAAATGTCGAGATTCTGGGTTCAATAGGTCTAGTTTACTGTGGAAGTTGACTTTTGGAGTTGGTTTGGTTTCCTTAAGAGTCAAAGGTTCTAGCCAACCTGAACATAAGGGCGTACCACCCCCTGCCTGCTTTGATTGGTGAGAACGGTTCAGATTTGGATTCTCCTTTTTGCGAAGGGCTATGACTGAGATTAATGCCTTAAATCCTTTCTCGTGGATCTCGACAGGAGGCAGTCCTTACTCCCAACTTGCCCATCCAGAATAACCTGTCACTCCGAAAGCAGCGCAACGGTTCTTTTAGGACTCGATGCCATTTGTAAGCTTTGTCGCAAGAGAACATAAAAGTTCATCTCATTTCCGTTCTTCATGAGGTCACGGCTACGATGATGACAGAAATTTGAACTTTAGTCATGAATGTGGTGATTTTCAGAGGTCTTAAGACCTTATTGAGGGTGGAAGTGTCTTTTTTAATACTAGTTTTTTTATATTTCTATATGTTTTCTTAGTTTCTGTTGCCTACGTATGTTGCTGGCCGCAAAATAAAATCATAAATTAAAACAAGTTACGGTAAAAAGTAAAACTATGCTAGTAATTGAAACAGACTCTTTCATCCCTTGTGGTTAATTACAGTTTCACCAATAGAAATAACTCCTAAGCTAAAAATATTTTAATAAATATGATTTCTTTCAGTACAAAATCTGCTACGTGACAACACCTCGGCGCCTTCAGGCGGCATAACTTTATGCGGTGGTATAACTCAGGAAATGCCGCCTCAAGTAATGTCTGTTTATTGGTATAGTTTAGTCACAGTCACGTTTCACAGTCTTTTCAAACCTACGCGTAAAAAACCTCTATATCCTTTATTAAACTTGTTATATGTACAATGAGTGATATTTTAGAATTAATTTTAATTTTGAACAAAACTTTTGAACTATATATTTTGATTTTAAAGATCTAAATATCTTTCTGTTATTTACTTGACGAGTAAGGAGGATAATATTCCTGGTACTTTTTTATATAAATTAATCATCAATTGATAAAAAACAATTACCAGCGGCTTAGGGGTAATTATTTCCTATTCAATAACAAGTACGTCATACTCATGTTCTTTATAATAATGGCAAAATGGTTATTCCTAAAAATAAGTAATGATTAATTAAATATACTCTATGTCATGATGCATTTCAGAACAATTAGACTAATTAAAAAAATGATGGTTTTGTGTCTTGGAATAGGAAATTGAAAACAGTTTTTATGAGTACCAATTAAATAGGAAAAATCTCGTTCCTGTTCCATAATATATATGAATGGATAACTCCAACAATTAAAGTTACACTTGAACTATATTAGGCCAGATTGGGTACTAAATACTTAGTGAAAGTACCGAATGTTTCAAATCAGACTTTTGTCCTTGAACCTTTTGGGATCCGAAAGCTCGTAGAGCCCGGTCACCCTTTTGGGATCTGAATTTTTATCTTTTATAAATAGTTAAAGTACTTTTGATATGATGTTAAGGAGACTATATATTTTGAATCGTGCGTCGGTAACAATGTCAACTTTTAAAAGATTCAGGTATTCAAAAAAATACCAGTGGCTCTTGTTCTAGTTTTAGCACGTGAAGAAGTATTCTTAGTTCTAATGAATTACACTTCACACGCCGCAGTAGAGTTGCTATATCATTATTTTGCTCGAATAAAATTCTTATTTTTAATACAAATTGTGGGTGATCGTGTTTGCATTCCAAGGGTTTTATCATTATATATAAAACTTCTATTATATTGTGTACTACTACTTTCAAAATTTTTAGTAAGTTTGTGTAGAGAGGAAAATTGTAGGGGATAGTTGTAAGTGCGATGTAAAGTAATGAAAGGAATAGGACGAAGAAGAGATCCATTGAATAAAGTGAGAAGGGAAAGAAGATACGGATAGAGGGAAGATCAGGATGAGGCAATGCCACATTAATCTCTTTTATCAGTACTTTTTTATCTAGACACATTTACACTAGGCCAGACTCCTGCAAAGTATTGTACCCAGCTCCTGAACGAGGTTATTTCCTCAATAAATAAAACCCAAGCCTATTAAACTTTTATATCAGATTTCTAGCTATGTGAGATAAGTTCAGGCTATTGCAGGCGTATCATAGTGAATATTTACCAATCAGCTGTATACATTTCCAGTGCAGTTTGTATAACAGAAGTTCTTTTACAAATTTCAAAAACTACAAGAGCTATTACATCTAAATAAATAATGAAACGTTAAAATAATTGCTTAATTTAATAGAACAGAAAGTTGGGTTTAGGGATAGTACATACCTGCTTTACTCATAGCTGACAGTTTTCTAGGGCGATAGTCATCCTGTGGTTATCGTGTTCATAAATAAATAATTAATTTCGTACGTAATTATTAATTTTAGTATTTTACGTTTTCAAACAATCTTATCACATGAAAAACATTTTGTTATTCGATGGTTGTATCCCCTTTGAATCGTTTTGCTATAAAATTTTCTGTTAGGGTTTTAAACATTTTATATTTATATTTTATTTCATAAATAATTCACCATTTCTAAACAAGTTTATTTTGACTATGGTATAACTCTTAATTGCGGTTTGGTTTAATAAGTAAACATTAAAACTTCACCTCTGTAATGTACACTGTTTTGACTTATACGTGCGTTATAATTTATACTGTTTTATATATATATATATATATATATATATATATATATATATATATATATACTAAGTAAAGCTGTTACTTTACATACTTACATATACTATTATGATAAATATTTTTAGAAAAAACTGAGATACCAACATAAAAATAAATAACAGCTTGAAATCAGTTGGTATATTATTAGTTGTAAAAAACACAGGAAACCATCAAACAGAATGAGGCTATGAAAATATGCTGTATGATAACAATTCTTCTAATGATGTACTAAAAATGTTATTTGTAAAACATATCGACTCGCAATATTGTTTAAATTATAAATAAACATGATTTCAAAATCATAAAAACCGTTAAAATTATTATGTATTTTATATCAAAATTAAAAACATAATAAAATGACAATAAAAGAATATACGAGTAAACACAAATCAAATCAAGTAAAATATCCCTAAGAGGTAAGCAGATAGTCTATAAATAGTTTTATCGCGTATTGGTGTCCAGGTCAATCACAAGGTAGGTAGTCAGGCCGGAAGTCAGAGTGCACGATTCAGCAGATATCAGATAAACTCAGCAGCTTCATGTGTAAAGACCGCCAATGTACGAACAGTACTGCTGTAGAGTCAGAAATGCTTGGTTTGCTCGTACCCGAGAAACTCCTTAAACAAACATAAAGTAGAGTGTTAAACATATTGTAAAAAAAAAACTATATAACACTTTTAAAGTATAGGTTAAATTAATATATTATATTTAAAGTATGATCAATGAAACGCTGTATTTCTAAAAGAGCAATCATTATTATTTTTACTATTTCGCAAGTTTCTGAAAGATAGTAAATGAAAAAAGAAGAATTAGAATTAGAAAATAAGATATTTATTAAAACATACTATGTGGGCTTAAAAGTTAAAAATCGCTTATTGAGAGTAATTACTAAATTTTCTGTGAACATATCATTCCGAAGTTAGCATTTTTCTGGCTTTATTTTCTTATTTTTATTTACTGAATACTTGTTACAATAAAAATGCAAGGCATGACTATTCATATCGTAACACAACTGGTAAAATGTTTTAATTAATTTTGGGAATTTATCGGATTATCGTTGAAAGATTTTTACGATAACGATTTACATAAATAATGAAGAAAACGCCTCTGAAGCCTTTTATAAATCTTAAACATTCAGGATGAACATTTGGAAGACGATGATGGGTGTAAATCAGTCAATAAGACTGTCAATCAAGCTATTACAAGTCCTTAGTAAGTAGGTCAGGATGTTGGAATTGACGCGACCAAGTTAAATAGTCGCTTGACAAATTAATTCCAATATCTTAAACCTCCAAATAACGGCAATTTTGTCATGGGATAATCAATATATTCACAAATAATTAATTTTGAAGAGCAATAGAATGAATAAAATCACAATTATGATAACTGTTAAGAAACTTAATGATAAATAAGTCAAGGATAAAGATAAATTGCTGAACCTGCCTTCAAAGATTGGCAAGATATGTACAGTGAACACGTCGTAAATACATCTACCTTCTTTTACAATACGCAACAGAAGTTTAATAGTTTTGTTTACTCCG
Source organism: Homalodisca vitripennis (assembly GCF_021130785.1). NCBI lineage: Eukaryota > Metazoa > Arthropoda > Insecta > Hemiptera > Cicadellidae > Homalodisca > Homalodisca vitripennis. Next base: position 231,695,923 of record NC_060207.1, read on the forward strand.
TTAATCTTGTACAGTCCGGATAGTGAAAAAGGACCTATTAAAGGGGTACATGACAATGCACTACAATTTATTTATCAGCTTCATACGAAACACTGACTTCTTCAACCATTCTCATACTGGTCTCAAGTTTTTTTTGTGACTTCTAAGAGCTGTTCTCGGTGCAAATAAGTTATGAAAACTGCAAATAACTCTCACAAAACGGTCTTATGTTGAAAATATCTTACGGTTCTCATAACTTCTGCACGTATAAATGTATTAAGAATACCTTAGACCAAAATTATATCTTTACTTAAATTTGTAAGCGGTATGGTTAATCTATAAACCTAATTATATTGAAAAGCACCACCTTGGTGATCGTTCAGTACAAATCTACAAGAATTATTGCGGTGAAATATAAAGCAGAGTTCTGTGGTATTCCAGTCACAGTGACTCGTTATGTCCTCACAAATTGGTGTCAGCACCGGGAATTGAATTTGACAGACAATTACCTCCAGTGGGAGGGACGTTTCCTCCTCCATCTAACCCCCCCCCCCCACGGTACTACAACATACTCTTGCAATCTTTCTCAACATAGTCATGCTGTCACCTGTGCTTCAAACACGTTTTTAATTAATGGTATATTTATCGTGTTCTTAAGGAAATATAATATTTAGTTAGCAGAGTATTGGACTTTATTTATAACTAATGCTTACCTTTTTTTGGTGTAATAATATGACCAATCTAAAGTAGCTCCTTTATTCGATGAATAATTAATTCTGAAGAGAATACTTCTTATACACAAAAATTCCAATTACTTAAATACATTTTAATTATATCAACAACTAATACAAAACTAAAATCGTGTTCGATTATAGCTTAACGACTTAATGAAGGTACTTTAATATTAATGATGAACTGGCAAGTTTAAAACGAGTTCCTATAGGCTTATGCTAAAATCCCATTAAAACCAAAGCGTTAATATCAGCTAGCAAAAATAATTTACCTCAATGACAAACTTATGAATATATGACAATATTATATTGTTTTTTTGTACTCACGAATTAAAAACATTCTTTGAGAGTTAACCTACATTACAGAAAAAGCTCAAGGTTCTTACAGAACAAAACTGTATTGTTTAGAAGTAGCTTAAAATAGTGTCTTACATACTAAGTATAACAGGGTTTTAGATATTTTCCATCGTTATATGTTTTAAAAAGTATGAAACATCGTATTTTTGGATTTGAATCTATACTCTTCGTCAGGTGGGGGAGCCATTGATACATATAAAAATAACGAACAAAAAAAGAAGAAAAGAAATGAAGAAACAAACATACCCAAAAGCTGCTTAGAGTCCAATCTAGGCATTATCACTGCACAGGATGCAAGTCCCTAGCACAAATCACAACAAGTACGAGGATCACAATCACACATCACACTAGCACAGGCCACAGTGGGATTCTAATCTAAATGTCCCTTCTTTACTTCTTTCTGTTTGTTATTTTTGTATGTATTAATACCTCTCCCAACTGGCGAAATGTCTGAAATCCTGTTATTCTTTCAAACCTTCGCCAATAACACACTTTAAACAGAGAAACTAGTATATTTGAAAAATAAGAGTTATTTATTTAATTTTTAATCAATTGCTGTGTTAATTTAGATCTATTTTCTTATACAAATTAGTTTGAATAGAATTTCATAAGAGATCTCTCGGAACGTAAATTTACAAGACATACTTGTCATTAGCCATTTTTATGCAACTCGAATATACTTGAGTACGTGAGTACGGTGATACAGACCGATATTTTATGTATTGCTGAAAATGATGGATTTCCGTTTCTTTATTTCGTTAGCTGACACATATTTAACATCAGTTTAAATGTGTGATGGTCAGTTTTGAGTTCAATAAGTTAACAAATATAATCTGTGAAGAGAATTGTCCTTTATGTTATTAACCCCTTCGATACTGCCACCAAACCAGACCATGTGACTACCAAATACTTTCTTAGGAAGATTGCTCTATCGGTGGTTCCTCTATCGAAAGATTAGATTGTTGCTTGTACAAGGGAAATCACTCTCAGCTCACGGACTAGGAGGTGCAGTGATTTTGTTGTCGTATGTAGTTCTTGTTCAAAAGAGTCACCAACATAAAAATTTTCAGTTTCAAGAGACTAGGATTTGATAAATCGCTCTCAGCTCACAGACTAAGAGGTGCAGTGATTTTGATGTCATATGTAGTTCTTGTTCAAAAAGAGTCACCAACATAAAAATTTTCAGTTTCAAGAGACTAGGATTTGATAAATCGCTCTCAGCTCACAGACTAGGATTAGCAGTGATTTTGATGTCGTATATAGTTCTTGTTCAAAATAGTCACTAACATAAATATTTCCAGTTTCAAGAGACTAGGATTTGATAAATCGCTCTCAGCTCACAGACTAGGATTAGCAGTGATTTTGATGTCGTATGTAGTTCTTGTTCAAAAGAGTCACCAACATAAATATTTCCAGTTTAAAGAGACTAGGATTTGATAACCTCTAGAAATAATTATACTCTCGAGTCCGCTTGAGATCACCTTAATATATTCGAGACAGTATTCCTGGACTTAATTAGCTATTTAACCCTGCCATAGAAACAAAGAGCCTCTTCAGGACTATCACCTAATATATGTTAACGACACTAAACTTTCGTCCAATTAGCCTATCATTGTGGACAGTAGGAATTTAATTCGTCATTAACTTTATTAATATTTAAGTTTTATATACACTATCGTATAAATTATTACGCGTTCATATTAAAAATAAAAACATTCAGAATGTCATTCTTTATAGTAACTTATAAAATATATACCAAATTAGTTATTGGCAGTTGACCATGTTTTAACATTTTTCATGTTTCAAATATTGTCCAGACGTTCAAATTTTGTCATATACACTAATTTACATATTATACACACAGTTTTAGAACAAATTCATTAGTGTAAAACCATAAGTGAATTCTTTTCAATACGATAATTAAAATATTAAACTGAATTATTACTTTCCAAGAACTTCATTACCGTTGCAAAGAGTTGGACATCAACAAGTTGATGAAGAATACATTCTAAATTAACGGATCAAATATGAGATTTCATTCTTAACTATTACTATAGGTCATTCTATATGAAACGCCTAAAACTTCTCTTCAAAATGACATTATGTTCAGAGGAATATCTTCAACCAGTTTTACTTAAAGAGTCTCTACACTCTACACATGTCGGCATTGTTAAATGAAGGCTCTAACTCGAACTTGCAAAAAAATTGATAATAATATGGTATAGTAAAAAGTCGTATGGAATTTTTTCACTTAAACAAAGATCCGAAGTCTCCTATTTATCATTGGAAAATCCCTAGATCTAACTGGAAAGTACATATGGATTATGTTAGACCCTTCAAGGATAATTACTTTTTGATACTTACAAACGATTCATAGACTTGAGAGAATAATGAAACCAACATGATATAGTTATTGTTCTTGTATTGTTATTGTTATAGATTTTAAATAGTGACAATGCAACTATTTTTAAATGACAAAAAATCATGGAATTCGGGCAACAACAGGGAATTTGGCATGATTTTACAGTTTCAATCAATGGGTAAACCGAAGAATACTGTTAGACATTAAATATAAAGCTTTCCTGTGTGAAAACTCGAACCTCAACTTTACCTGAAAGTCTGTGTTACTTTTTTAAAGATTCCCAACCCCCTGATAGCTATCACCCCTGTCTACTGGGAAAACTCCAGCAAAAATCATATTTAGTCAAACTGGATGATGAATACGTTATAAAGAGGAATGTAGATCAGGTGCACAAACGGAAAGTAGGAAAATCCAAATACGACCCTCTGAATACCTTTGAGTTTTCCCATGTATGTACTGGCGGCATACGAAGGAAACACCTCAACTGTAACCAGAGCGTAGTAGTACTGTCATCCCCAACTGTTGTCCAAACACCATCTACTTTGCAAAGAGATGAATCGTATATCCACCACTAATAATAATGAAATAATACCATGACTGTTGAAAGTAAATTAAACACTAAAATTTATCATTCATTCACTACATTTGAATTTTATTTATACATATAATTTGTTTTAATTCACCCCAATTCTCATTCATTGCACTCACCAATACAATCAAAGCTGGTGTTAACGCAGTTACGTCGCTCATCAAGGATCAGTCCACCGGTTAAATCAATAAGAACTAGATGATTACCGGTTATGTCTCAATTTCGATAGTTTAATTACAAACACATATTTTATTCAATTCAATATTAGTTTTTAGTTACTCTGCTTTTGCACATTATAAACGGCTTTCCTTTGGTAAATACGATTCATAAGCTCATAACGAGCTAATAATAAGCTATAAACCTGTAGCTCCTCCAACAAAGTATGAGTTTTACTCCAAGCCCTCTTTATTAAAATGACATTATTACAGAAAGTAATAATGGTTCAGCTTCATGAATACCGAACAATTAATTAAATTAATGAAGAACCAATTTTATTTAATTCAAATATATTTCATGAAATATATTTATGATACGGTGTACACAAAATGTACAAATAACTACACGATGGCAATGCTGGCAGAGGCTTGGAAACTGAATTTAGGATAAGAGTGGTTAACTGATGAGGATGGAATAAACCTGTTATGGCATTTTGAACCCCAATTAATATTGTAGAGCTGAGTTTGAATGTCGAGTTTACCTCCATTTTACCTAAAAGCATAGAAAGCAGACCACAAAGACGTTCAGAACGGATTCTGCAACGTTTTCATATCAGAGACAACGAGACTATTAAATCAATATAATCTAGTTTAAGAGGTGTTCCCAATCTCTCATCAGGTAAAAAATTGGAGTGCCAATGGCCGAGCGGTCTAAGTCGTTGGACTTTGGGTCTGAGGCTACACCATGGAAGATAGAGTAAAGGTTCACTAGACCTTTTTTGTAGAACGTAGAGATAGCGCAGGTTCAAATCCTGTCTGTGACCGTTGCACTTTTTATCAGTACAACCAACCTCGTACTGTATCGACTCTCCCCCTTATTCTGTTTGATAAGATCCTCGCACAGGCCAGTGGGCCATGAGGACGGACAAAATAAGGCTTAAAAGGGGACCGGCCTCTCCTTTAAAAAAAAAAAAAATGGAGTACATTATGTTTTAGAAATTATGCCAAAGCACTGTACATACGTAGTAGCTGTGGTGGAAAGGGTTGATTCAATGCACTGTATTGTGTGTGAAATATGTCACTATCATAGAATTGACCCTGGAATCGGCATCCGTCGTAATAAGTGTGGATTATAGAGAAAATAATTTTTATTGAAATGTGATTGTTCGTATATTGGCATATGATAAAACTTTTAACTTCATAAATTTAACTAGTACTTTAGTTTATTAAAGTAATTAAATGTATAAAAACCCAAAGAAACAAATAAACAAAAGAGAGAATTTTTACATTTTATTTATTAGAACGTATATAAAAAAAGTTTTAATGACATTAGCTACTTTCTAATTTTTTATTGGATTAATTTGGAATCACTCTATGTGATATTGCCTTGTTTATTGATTTTAATAATTTAAAATTAGTTAATTTACAACTATTGAAACTAATAATTGTTAAAACAAAGATGGAAACTCACTTACAGCGATAAGCAATACAATGTAGACAATGTGCACACATGATTTATAGCAGATAGAAATAATTGTATATTTTTTCGTATTCGCATTTCACGGAGCGAGACCGAGTACAACCATTTTAAAGTTTCGCCAGTGGTTAATATTCAGTTTTCAACTTCTGCCAAACAGTCGGTGTTCTCCCATCGTTGAACAAAGGCAACTTTTACAATATAACCACCATTGGGCTTGTGGCTTTTATGCTGCTTTTACAAATATTATGGGATTCCTGCTTCATTCTAAATTTGTTTTAATATTCACTGCCTTAATTATGTCACTTAAAGATTTTATGCTGTCTTAGTAATGTTAAAACATAAAACTTGCGTACTTGGTGTTTGTTTTAAAAATGGTCAAAGCTTCTATAAATTTTAAGCCTTAGATGTTTTAATCCCCAGTTTTCCAAGTAATTTGTGTTTCCAGTTATTGCTTAACAAAGTTAAAGATAGTTTAAAAATAAAAATATTTTGTACGCATAAACATTAAGCCTCTATTACGAACATAAATTATCTTTACTCTGAGTAACCTTGCAAAATTTTAATCTGAAAATTTTACAAAAATGGCTTAATATATTTGCAAGGTGGCTGCGCAGAGTTATAATTTAAAAAAGCATGTTTTGTTCAAAAGAACGCAGTCAGAAAGACTGCAAATTCAAAAATCATAGAGTCACACGGAGATACCTTCAGAGTTTGGGATTACTAACTTTGCCTTCAAAACCTCTATATACGGGAGGTGGCCCTGTATTGTCGACACAAATGTGAGTTGACATAGGACAGTGACGTCATAGATATAGTGCGGAATTAAGGACAACTTGAGAATTCAGTCTCACACAACTGTCCCTTATGGACAACTTCCCGCTCAAGTTGATGTCAAAGTGATCAACTGTCTACGGTGTGAAGGGGAGGTGGAGTGTATCAAAGAATTGGCAATAAAAAAACGTATCAAAATTCGATTAAGATTTATTTTACCATTTTATTCCGTTGACGGTAAATGTCAAGTTGCTATAATTAATAAATCGATAGTATTTTTGTTAACTGTGTTGTCGAAAGAAAAAAACAATTTCATGTGTCATGACAAACGGTTGTTACGACCGTCGAATTTAAAACAATTGAAAATATTGTCTAATTCAATAATGAAAAATTAAACTTAACATATTTATATTTTTTAATACATAAAGAGGCAAAATGTTTGTTTTAACCAGAACGACATCGAGTTTATATATTTAGTTGTTAACAAAATTTCATTAAATAGGCTAGGTTATACCGTGTCACATTTAATAAAAGAAAACAACGAATTTATAAATACGAGCATGAAAACAGGGAAATGTATTTTAATCGGTTGTACATAATTTATACAGCGAACAATTTTGGAATATACTCATACTAAATAATAATATTGCTCTTTTGATTTAGTATATATTTAAAAACCAGCAATACTCAAGGAGAGTCTGGATATGTTAATACAAGTGTTTAAATAGTATTTTTATTATGGGTTAGTCTACATGCAAAAACCAGTAATACTAAAGGAGGACCTGGATATACTAATAAAAATATTTAAATAGTACTGTTCTTATCAGTTAATCTATACGTAAAAACCAGTAATACTCTAGGAATTATTCTTGCCACACAGAATAATTTGCGACAGTTTCTATCTACTACAGGTTAATTAAAGAATAATTGTCTTGCCTCGTAAGTAAATTTGTATATTTCTTTAGTGCGTAAAAGAATTACATTATTTTCGCTATTTTTTAAAACTTCATGCGCGCTCGGTACAAAGAGTTTAGAAGATGTGCTAACTATACAATTGCACAATGAATGTGCATTGCACAAGACTTGCTATACTAACCATATAAGGCGAGAGACTGGGGAAAATATAAATTCTGTAGCATGGAAACGTCATCAGAAACAAAAAATTTAGCACTCACATCCATATGTTTGAATTATTCATAAGAGTATTTGATATTTTACAAGTTCATAGCCATATACATTGATTTGGTCTTTACTTGAGTTTTATGAGACCTGAAGAAGCTAATAGATTCCAACCTTCGAAACGTTTCTTCTTTTAACGATGGAACCAAAATCCTGTTATGCGTTCATATTCTCCATTATTTTATAAATAGAATGCAGTACTTTACAACTTCCAAAACGTAAAAAAACACGGTGTTCGTGTTATAATGCTTTGCCGAATGTAACGATTTCACTTATGTCTTACTTGGATTGATACCAAATTTGTATGGTACACAAGGCACCAAATTATAAACCATCTTTTCAAAGCATAAAATACGGCCATGAAATAAAAAGTAAATGGGCAGTTTGGGAAACACTAAGGTATGATCATCCTGATCTCCCGGATATAACCCATTACCTCGCAAACAGCTCTGCTAGATGACGTCTGCATAGAGATGACTTCCAAACAGGACATAAATATTCATACACCATTCTGTCATTACTTCTACCTGAGGTATACGTAAAAGGCATTGCTCTTGTGAATATATACTACTGCCGTATAAACTACTAAATTAAACATAGGCAAACTATAAAATTTAAAAATAACTCCGCTTCAAATTTTAAGTAATGATACTATTGATATACCTTTCTACAACAAAAACTTTCTTCAGACTACTAATCATAGATCATCTTCTTTGAAAATGTCTCCAAATAATTTTAAAACAATAATTATATATTCATCAAAAGTACTCCAAGTTTTAACCTGGAATATATTATTAAAGCTAAGTTTTTATTGACATTGCAATTAAAAAAAACTTTGTAGACGGGGAAAAGTCGCAGAACAGCACTTACATTGTTTGTCACTTTGTACTGGAACCCGCCCAGTTTCTAAACTCTACTCCTCCTTCAGTTCTTATTCTTAAGAACTCCTGATATGTTTCAACTTGAGATTGATCCCAAAATGTTTACCACATGCACTAATACATTCAGCACCTTTTACAGGTATACTTGCTAGTTTTCACAGTTCATCTCTTGCACAAGTCGACCACCTGTCGGTATATGACGAGCTTCCACGTAAATAAATAAAATATAGCATTTGTCAAAATAACTTAGATCTTTTGTATAAATTATTCCAATAATAAGAATGGTTAAATTGTAAAAGGAAGAACTAGCAGTTTTAGCCAAGTATCTTTTAATTTCATGTAAGAATAAAATGATTGAAAGGAACTTATTAAAATGACTCATAATAAACCATATTATAATTGCCATAAGCGCACATTAAAGATTTTGTCATAACACTAATGACAAATTGGAAAGGACGGTAGACGACCAGAAGAAGTTATTTTAACGATTTAAGATATATTTATCGTAACAGATAAAAATATAGAAAAGTTTAAAAACTAACTAAGTACATTTTAGCAGCTTTTTTGAAATACGACGGATTTAGAAGATAAATAGTAAAACTTAACTGTCAGAAGCTAAAACATTGTTTAAATTAATTTTGCAGAAAAATTTTAAAAATAAATATTACGATAATATTTGTATATAATAAGGGTAAACAATCGAAAAAACAAACCATTTATATTGCTATTGATGTTTTATTATTTTGAAAAGCAAATATTCTTATGTACGTCTCAGTTAAAGGTTGAAGTATGTAGTTAGAATCTCTGTAGGATTGTGTGTAGTATACATAGTACAATTAGTAAAACTAAGTAAATAAATATCACTAATAATTGTATATGCTTTCTGAATATTTTGTTTCTATATTATCATTAACAATTTCATGGTACAATAAATAGCTATTGAATTTATATTCTTAGGTTAGGGGCGCATTTCAATGTTTAGCCCACTTTAACAGAAGACAGCCTTCTAAATGCAAGATAGCATTATATAAATGCTGGCCTAGAGCATAACGTAGCACTGACGTAATAAAATGGATGTTGTGAACAATTTATATTTTGTTTAACAAAAGACTAAACCACTCATCAACCGAGCCGCCATATTGCGCAAAGTTACCAACTTTGTTCCGTTAAAAGTGGTTCTGCAATAACTTTTACAAATTAAAATTTCATAGGAACCAAAGTTTACTACCTCACTTCATATCTTGAATATAATAATATCTTTATTTAATGTACACATACAGCTAGTTTCATGTTATATTTACTGAAGGGTATCTAGATATACAATTTTACTGTTAATAGAGTCACCTCTTTTATTCTGATTCAAAATAAACTCATACAAATTTTAAAGTTTATTTCTATTTTAATGTTACTTGTGAATGTGTAGTAAATAGTTATAAATATTTTTATAAGAAGAATATCATTGTTCATATGTGAATAAGGAATTCTTGACCATTTAAAACTGTATTGTTCCCTATCTAAATAGGCTGGGCTCAACCCAATGTGTAATACATGTCATCCTGGTACTTTGTGTTACAGAGGGTTCTGTGGATCTTGTTAAGTGCTTTCATGTTAAATATAATTATATATAGCATGACATAAATATTATTTTTGTATTTTTATATACGTATGACAAAGAATAATACCCCTTTTGTACATGGCTAAAGTAATATTAAGAGTATTTTTGGAATGAAAAATATGAATGATAACGAATGATGTATTTACCATTTATATATCAGTGAACCGAATTTACTCCTTAACTATCACTAGGCCTGTCTGTAACACTTTAAAACCTAATTCTTGCAATAATATTGGGTGTTTCTAATTCAGTTGTGATAATAATAATTTTATACCTAAAATCATGTTATTTAAATTTATGCATTACAGGAATGTAAATACAGAATATGGTAGAAATACAAAAATCCTTTTCAAAGAGAATTAGAAGCCATAATCACTTAAAATAGCTTAAAATGTCAAAGTAAATATACAGATGATCCACAAAGTTGACACAAATCTCCTTATGGTACATTGCTGCTTAGAAATAAAAGATACCGACTTTTTAGCATACGTGTGACACAGTTGATTAATTCTTCAATACAAAAGTATATTAGATTACTTCTGTAATTTATGTCTTATTCATCTTATATAATTATTATCTAACTGTAATTATTGTTTTGATTTATAAAATTTAGGAATGTAGTTTAATTATTTTAAAACTTCATTTATAAATGGATCTTCTATTTAAAAAATTCAAAATTTATTTTGTACTAGTCACACTGAAAACAAACTATTATTCACTGCATGTTTACGAGCTTGTTCCTAATGAGGATATTGTATCTACAGCCCCAGAAAAGAAGCCGGAGGTACATTAAAGGTAGGTACTTGTTCCAAGTGCTCAACCAAAGTTTACTTCTGACCGATAGTTCACTTCAGCTTGAGTTCATAAGGATATTGTATCTACAGCCCCAGAAAAGAAGCCGGAGGTACATTAAAGGTAGGTACTTGTTCCAAGTGCTCAACCAAAGTTTACTTCTGACCGATAGTTCACTTCAGCTTGAGTTCATAAGGATATTGTATCTACAGCCCCAGAAAAGAAGCCGGAGGTACATTAAAGGTAGGTACTTGTTCCAAGTGCTCAACCAAAGTTTACTTCTGACCGATAGTTCACTTCAGCTTGAGTTCACAAGGATATTGTATCTACAGCCCCAGAAAAGAAGCCGGAGGTACATTAAAGGGAGGTACTTGTTACAAGTGCTCAACCAAAGTTTACTTCTGACCGATAGTTCACTTCAGCTTGAGTTCCCTGAATAGAGCACTCAGAGTTTCAGAGCGTTTCCAACTTTTACAATATCGTTGCAGTGGTTTCAGGCTTATTGCAGGTAGCGTTAACAGGTTCATTTGTCGAAAACAGTCTGAAACTGATCATTTGTGTTTTGTAATCCTGTTTGTTTTTAATGCAAAGCGGTTCCTTTTTTACTCTGCACCTCTTAATTTATGAGTTTTAGTAAAATGTTTACAATTATGTTAAAGGTAAGAGCTCTGCCAATAACTTTCTATTAAAACAGTTCAAACGGTTGGGCAATAAGTAAATTTAAAACTTAAGTAACATTTCAGTAGTTTCCTATTAAGTATTAAAAATAATAACCAAGTCAAAACATTCGTAACTGTCAGTCATCTCTTAAGGCGTGAGGAAATGTCCTTTTTTTTAATAGGTTATCAACAGTTACGAACATATGCAGGTCTCAGAGAGGAAGATTTCGAATATTGTTGAAGAAATTCTATTCACAATTAAGGCGTTTAGACTCCCTCCCCCGTGTGCAAGAGAATACGCGTTTGTAGGAGGTGCACTCAACACGTGTTGTAGTAGCTAGAGTGCATGTCAACACCTCAACGTCATTACCTCCTCCTATGGTACGAGCGGAGAGCGATACCTACTTTTTTATTTGAATGCTGTTATAATAAAATACTTGTACTAGTACTATTAAAGATGCAACTGTATGACATAGACTCATATGTAAAATATTTGAGTATGTTAGGAAACTTCTGAGAACTATCCTAATAATATTAAATATACGAAAGTGACTTTGTTGTTTTGTTTTGCTTTCACGCGTAAACTATTCAACTGATTGTACTGAAAATTTACGTGGACAATCTTAAGGGTATCAATCGTGAATATAGGCCTATTCTTATTTAAAAAATCCCTCAGAGTTACGCCCCATTGGTCTCTAAATTAGCGTAAATACACGGATACATTGCACGGATACAATACACGGATACATTGTACGGATACACTGCACGGATACTTTGTACGTACACACTGCACGGATATATTGTTCGAATACATATATGGATACGCTGCACAGATACAGTGCATAGAAGACTGTAGGATATACCTTAAGGATACACTGCACAGATATACTGTATGGATACACAGTACGGATACAATGTATTCATTGCTATGCTAAAATAATTCACTCTTAATTTGAGAATGTATTAAACTTTTTTACACGAAAAATTCACAAAATCGCACTGAACAGCGTTCAGGCCTCTTCATGGTTTCTGTCTTGTGGAAATCAAGGATTCTGGCTGAGTCCTATGACTCGAACTAAGGGGCCTTAATGCCTCGACTCAAAGATTTCTACCTATGAAAACTCATTCACCATTACTGAACTTATAGCAAGATATGTGTTAGGTTTTAAGGTAAAACATGTTTTCTGGAAAACTTATAGCCAATACTTTGATTAGATTTAATTTTTTTTTGTATGTTTAAATGTTATAGGTTTTTTGCTTAGAAAGAGAATAATAGATTCCCATCTTAGAATCGTAGCGTTATAATATAATGTAATATAATCATAATACTATAATGTGCAACAGTCAGACATGCAAAACCCTGATATCATGTCGCATAATGTTGTTTATGCTCAACAGTGTTGGCTGATCATACTCCAATTACAATTCGTTCCTCTGTGTTACACAATATTGAACTAAACTCACTCTTTATTGAGAGGCGGGCTCAGTTATCTAAAGGCGCTATTTAATAACTCTAAAGTTATGAAAACAAACTTAATTATCCAGTAATAATTTAACTGAGTAAGTGAAAGCTTAAGTAAAGATTTATATTAATAACGCATGTCTCTAGAAATTACTTAATTGGGTAGTAAGAATTCTTGGATACAAAGAATTATATTAACTAGAATATTCTGTAGGCTAAAAGCTGCCAGGACAAGAAGTTCTGATAGCCAGAAAGTTCCACATGCAGTATGTACTCATAGAAACACATTTTTCAGCCTCAGTTCGAGTCATAGGATTCAGCCAGATACATGAGCTCCAAGAGGCAGAAACCCTCCAGAGGCCTAAGCGCTGTTTAGTGAGATTTTCTGAAATGTCTGTGAATAGAATATTCAATTTATTCTCAAATTAAGAGGAGTTGTCTCAGCATAGCAATGAATACAGTGTATCCGTACTGTTTATCCATACAGTGTATCTGTGAAGTATATCCATACAGTGTATCCGTGTATCCATACATTGTGTACTTTACATTATTATAATATGTCAATATAGTTATGTGAATATCACCAATTATTATCTTTTACTAAAAAATGCTTATTAAAGCAATACTACTTTTCCATCGCATACATTATAATATATTACGTGTTGAACTCCGTGGGCGAGTCCCTGCACCATTCTTAATTGTTAACCAACCTGAGGGATGCGTAATTTAACAAGTTAATTGGTTTATAATTTATTTAATTTATAGACTAATAGTTCAAAGAAGTGTCCTAATATAGTCGTATGTTACATATATAGTCTATGTAATGCAGTTGCATTTTATAACTTATTGTACAGGACTTTTATTATTAGAGAATTCAAATAAAAAGGTACCTATCGCTCTCCCCTCATAGCATGCAAGGACCAATGACGTCGGAGTGTTGACCTACACTCTAGCTACTACAACACGTATTGAGTGCATTTCCTACACGGGCGTGACCCCCCTCACGACCCCTTTGGGGCGGGGGTTGAGGAGAGTCTAAACCCCACGTTTGTAAAGAGAATTTCTTCACAATTGTTATAGTTATAGTGGAATAGACCGGTATAATAACGTAATAACGACGTTGGTTCATTTATTTCCTGGCGCAGTTGTATGAGAACTTTCCAGGATTCCAGACAATAGAACTAACTGAGTTTGCTTTGCATGGATTAGTCCGTGGTCATGCAGTAACATCACGAGAAGATAAAGAAGCTAACATGGATTGGTGATATTAATATTTGGATAAGAGGACCCAAGGTTTGCTCTAATTTACATAAATAGGGCATTGAATTAATTTGTACAATACTCTGCTGGTAATTTTACATTTTATTACATTCCAACGGCAAACAAGCCAAAGTACAAGTGGGTAGTATACATATAAATATTTAAATATCAACTGAAAGAAAGAAACAATAACAGTGATAACAATCCAACAAAAACAACAACATAAAGTATTAAATATAACAATTAATAATACAAGTAATAGTAACAACAAAACAGCATAATAGATAACAACAAAGCAGTAAACTATTCAGAAACACAAAAATCAATATGAGGGGTAACAAGCATAACAATGAAATAAATTACCATACAACATGTGAAGATTAGAAATTGTGTTTCTACTCAGGGTCGCGGAGGGATGCCAGCACTCTTCCCCGGATGGTCGAAGCACTGTCGTGAAAAAATGTACGTAAGTAACAAGTAAAGGTAATACGTTTGAGTTGTTATCACAGATTCTTGAAACTTTTACAGTTTTATTTTGACTATTATTTTGTAGGCAAATTATTATATATTTATTTCTAGTATAAAGTACTATCTAGTATCCTATATGTTTTACAACTTGGTTTGTTATTTTACAATGACATATTTCATTTCATTCAGTAACTATATGTAAGTTTAGATTCAAATACAACCACCACAGAGTTCTGGACCATACCGCAGCCAGAGGGAGAACTAACAGAAGTGATTTGTCAATGACAGATACACAGACAGACAGACAGACATTGTCACTTGACATTGAATGATAACCGCACTGACTTCGGAGTTACATCTGAAATGCTTTTGATTGTATTATAATTTTAATATACATTCAAATCCAATATTTTCTTTTATTTAGTTTGATTTATTGGTTATAATTTAGTATTCTATGTTACACTTGGTGATTCAAATATTCAAATTCCTTGGTAAATTTGTATTATTATTTTCATTTATATCCTATATTTTTATAAGTCTTGTTTATTTGTTATAAAGCTAATATTTAAGAGGAATAATTAAACATTACAGGTAAAACTATAAAACTAAATAAAAATAAATATTACTTGGTATTTTAAAGTAATCAACAAATTTAATTGGTTTGGTACTCAATTCTAAGAAACACCATTATTTTACTTTACTGGCGGAGCCTTATGATTCGATATGGACATAGCATTGTTTGACTCTGATTACGTTCTAATAAACACAATGTTTGCTGCATTGTTACTAAACCTAGTAGTATAGTCTGGTTACTGTTACGTCTAGCAGTAAAGCCTTCTTAAAAATATGTTAAAACATATAGTAAAAAACAAATTTTACTACAGGAGCAAATTAAACTTATATATGTAAAAAATTTAATCACAAAATCACGTCATGTCAAGTTGGAAAAAATATTTAAAGGAAACATTTCTTACAATATTTACAACTTACTGTAGACAAACGAATAGACTATGGTAACTTTTTTGGAACTTTAATTACACTTTTAAAGTATACCTCTACAAAACCAAAGACCTTTAGTACCCATCGATAGTAGTACCATCGAAATTACTCGTAGTATCATCGATAGAAGTATTATCGACATAAGCTGCAAAAACCTTTTTAATCTGCCACTGTTCTGATGTGACGTAAAATTATTTACGAGTGTTCAAGTTTTTCAATAGATTGTGCCTTCACGCTAACCATCTATTATATGCTATATGTTATAGAGTTCTAATAAGGTGCAGAATCAGCTGCACTACGATGTTTAGACATAATCTTAATACTGTGGGGTACACACCAGCAAGCATGTCACAGTTGAGATGTATCGACTAATATTGCTCCCGGCTTGTGCAAGCGTACCTATAAAGTGTCTTGCTTATTATGCTTTGACGGATTTAGTTGAAAATATACCTTTAGAATTGTTAAAAATAAAAATTACTAAATTTATTATATCATTTACAATTTCTATAACTATATTAGTCTAATTTTACTTTAACAATTAACAGGTGCCGTTTTGTTAATATTACAGCAAATAAAACAAAGTTAAAAAGCGAAAATTCTCTCTTATTTTCTCTCTTTGTATGTTCAAATTTGGTATCTGTAGCTTTAGAGATATTAATTATTTTTATAAAATATACAAAATGGTGGCTAGCGGCTAAAGGACAAATATATTGACCTATATTATAGGCCTTTTTTTGGAACAATGAGTACTGTTAGGCACATCGCTTTGTGGCACTTTTGTGAACACCCTGTATATATTACTAGGTATGATACAATTTTGCATTGTTATAATATGTTGCACTAGTCATGGTAGGGTAGACTGCAAACTCCTGCCAGCTTAGCTACTTGATGTGTCATATGAAGCTTACAACATATAAAAAGTTATAATAGACTTTTATGTGACAAATATTACTTAATTACTGCTGTTAGGTTATTTAGCGTCCTAATTTACATTCCGATAAAATTAAAATTACACCTAGCTTTTTTATGACAATAACTCTGTATATAGGTCCACAATTACAGTTGAGTTAGTAAATACTAAATCTTAATCCAGGACAACAGTTTACCGTCATTGAAATAACAGCCGGAAGAGAAGCAGACGAAGCCGAAGTCCGCAGATTACAGGAGAGGCCGTGGCTCACCCACCGGGATCGTTGCTGTCTCATTACACTCTCTTTAATCACGTCTCCGCAAGGTTTTTCAAACATATTTTTCAATTTCCTTCTGCCATTAAAAAAAATACTCTAATGCCTCTGAAGCGACTCATTAGTATTATATTTAGCGATTTGCAGATGACGTCTGGACACAAAGGTGAATCTGAGGCTCAACCCACATGAGATATTAAAATATACACTGAGCGATCTTTTGACGATTACATGTACTTACTCCCAAAAAATTATTAGGAATTGAGCTTTAAATGCATTATTGTAAGTAAAAATGTTTAAAACGATAAAAATTGGCACTTTTTGGACTTTATGACTGCAAGGTTGATGCGTTTTGATGCCATTGGGTTTGCTTACGTTTTTTTCTTGCATACAACTTTAAAATGTGGGAATCCCAAATTCGTGTATAATATAATTACATAAAAATGATCTGAGACATCGCTTGAGTAGTATTTAATTTCGTGAAATGGAAATTAACTGGAGGGTTTATCAATCTTACACTTGTTGTGTTGCGTTTCTAATATATATTATCCATACAGATATGCTGTACCCATGCTAGGTATATGGTAATGTCAGTCTTACAATATGCAAGCTAGAGTTTAAATTTCTCATCTCACTTTTTAAACTCTGCGTAAAAACACTTTTTAAAATTTACTGTACAAGGCGATTGATGTGTTTATGCTGTGTTTTTAGTAGCATTATCGTACCGTTTGATGACCGAACATGGGTAACATAAGTAACAATGTAATCTCAGATAAATTTGAATATAATTTTATATTTTAAATGTGAAAGTGCCCTAGAGTATTCAAACAGTCCCTGTTATAAATATAGGCCTATTTTTGTTTCAAAACTCTCACTGGGCTACGAACCACATACATTTACTATACTACCGAAAATCCTATATTGGTCTAAACTTACGAAATATTAATTGTAAGAGCCTGTTCGTAATGTAATAAAATTTTCTGTGTAAACATTGTTTTATGACAACACAACCATGATGTGTTTAATTATTTTAATGATCAAACTAGGTCGGCATACTTTAAAATACATAGCCTTTTGGAATATATAAATATTATGAAAATATTTTAAATGCATTTCCTGTCTGTGGTTTAGGGTAGTTGCGTTTCCCCCTCTGTTATATCATTAATCATTCTCATAATATACGTTAAGGACACCTTAGCTGACTTCGGGAAACCTGGAGTCATGTTCGTTTAAATAAAGCTCAAAACGAACTCGTTACATCGTTTTTGGACAACTAGGCCACAAAATATAGTGTAATCTAGGTCAAGAGGTATTCTTACTGTATCATGTTGTGTACTACGTTGTTATAGGTATGATCTCTAAACACGGTGGAGCAACCGATTTTTCTACACATAACACAATTTTGCACCTGATGAGACAGTAAGAATACCACCTCACCCAGATTACACTATATTTTGTGGTCTAGTTGTCTCTGATATTGAAATGATGTAAAAAGTTCGTTTTGAGTTTCTTGGTTTTGGATTTCTTCAGATGAACTTGACTCCAGGTTCCAGGAATAACGTATGTAATAGAGTCAGATTCCAGACGCTGCACCAAGAGGAAGGTGAACTGGAGCTTAACTTAACATTCACATAGAATTAGCCCTTCCCCTTATAGCCATGTTATGTAAATAGACACAGTTTTAATTAATAAGTTACTCCAATTAAGAACACGTTCTAGCAAAGAACTGTTATGAAACAAGTATTTATTTTAAATTAAAATAAAAAGAATTCTTATACAATACATCAAAAAGAAATTTTTAAGGAGAGAGAACGATTCTAGCAATGTAAACATAGCACAAATGAAACAAAATCATGAGCTGAACTCAGTAATGGTTTAATAAAGGTTTGAAATATGAGAGTACTTTAGCAAGTGCCAAAACGCTGTGTTTGCTTCTTTACGTTGTGTCGCTCTCTTCGTCTACAGAATTACAGAATTGTTTCTCGAAACATTTTTCTATATCAAACATAATGTAAAATGCTAAACAATGAAAATCCTTCTCAAAACACTGTGATAAGTATTTAATTTTATTACATTAGAATTAATTTTATTATGAGTTTTAAGATTTTGTTGAAAAATACTACAACTTGAAACTCTGACTAAAATATTTTATATT